>NW_024730792.1:0-20010 GCF_018991925.1 Homarus americanus
GAATCCTTCGAGGAAAGATTCATCGTGATTTTCGCACTCTCCAGTGATATGTAAACATTCTATAAGAAATTCACACCTCTCCCATATCCTTGCTAAGAAAAAATGATTTCTCCCCAAAAAAATCCGAGTCCAATTTTCTGAGATGAATCCTTCGAGGAAAGATTCATCGTGATTTTCGCACTTTCCAGTGATATGTGAACATTCTTTAAGAAATTCACACCTCTCCCATAACCTTGCTAAGAAAAAATGATTTCTCCCAAAAAAAATCCGAGTCCAATTTTCTGAGATGAATCATTCGAGGAAAGATTCATCGTGATTTTCGCACTTTTCAGTGATATGTTAACATTCTATAAGAAATTCACACTTCTCCCATAACCTTGCTAAGAAAAAATGATTTCTCCCCCAAAAAATCCGAGTCCAATTTTCTGAGATGCATCATTCGAGGAAAGATTCATCGTGATTTTCGCACTCTCCAGTGATATGTGAACATTCTATAAGAAATTCACACCTCTCCCATAACCTTGCTAAGAAAAATGATTTCTCCCAAAAAAAACTGATTCCAATTTTCTGAGATGAATCCTTCGAGGAAAGATTCATCGTGATTTTCGCACTCTCCAGTGATATGTGAACATTCTATAAGAAATTCACACCTCTCCCATAACCTTGCTAAGAAAAAATGATTTCTCCCCAAAAAAATCAAAGTCCAATTTTCTGAGATGAATCCTTCGAGGAAAGATTCATCGGGATTTTCGCACTCTTCAGTGATATGTGAACATTCTAAAAGAAATTTACACCTCTCCCATAACCTTGCTAAGAAAAAATGATTTCTCCCCAAAAAAATCCGAGTCCAATTTTCTGAGATGAATCCTTGGAGGAAAGATTCATCGTGATTTTCGCACTCTCCAGTGATATGTGAACATTCTAAAAGAAATTCACACCTCTCCCATAAACTTGCTAAGAAAAAATGATTTCTCCCAAAAAAAATCCGAGTCCAATTTTCTGAGATGAATCCTTCGAGGAAAGATTCATCATGAATTTCGCACTCTCCAGTGATATGTGAACATTCTATAAGAAATTCACACCTCTCCCATAACCTTGCTAAGAAAAATTGATTTCTCCCCAAAAAAATCCGAGTCCTTTTTTCTGAGATAAATCATTCGAGGAAAGATTCATCGTGATTTTCGCACTCTCCAGTGATATGTGAACATTCTATAAGAAATTCACACCTCTCCCATAACCTTGCTAAGAAAAATGATTTCTCCCCAAAAAAATCCGAGTCCAATTTTCTGAGATGAATCATTCGAGGAAAGATTCATCGTAATTTTCGCACTCTCCAGTGATATGTGAACATTCTATAAGAAATTCACACCTCTCCCATAACCTTGCTAAGAAAAATGATTTCTCCCCAAAAAAATCCGAGTCCAATTTTCTGAGATGAATCCTTCGAGGAAAGATTCATCGTGATTTTCGCACTCTCCATTGATATGTGAACATTCTAAAAGAAATTCACACCTCTCCCATATCCTTGCTAAGAAAAAATGATTTCTCCCAAAAAAAATCCGAGTCCAATTTTCTGAGATGAATCCTTCGAGGAAAGATTCATCATGATTTTCGCACTCTCCAGTGATATGTGAACATTCTAAAAGAAATTCACACCTCTCCCATAACCTTGCTAAGAAAAATTGATTTCTCCCCAAAAAAATCCGAGTCCAATTTTCTGAGATGAATCATTCGAGGAAAGATTCATCGTGATTTTCGCAGTCTCCAGTGATATGTGAACATTCTATAAGAAATTCACACCTCTACCATAACCTTGCTAAGAAAAAATGATTTCTCCCAAAAAAAATCCGAGTACAATTTTCTGAGATGAATCCTTGGAGGAAAGATTCATCGTGATTTTCGCACTCTCCAGTGATATGTGAACATATTATAAGAAATTCACACCTCTCCCATAACCTTGCTAAGAAAAAATGATTTCTCCCCAAAAAAATCCGAGTCCAATTTTCTGAGATGAATCATTCGAGGAAAGATTCATCGGGATTTTCGCACTCTCCAGTAATATGTGAACATTCAATAAGAAATTCACACCTCTCCCATAACCTTGCTAAGAAAAATTATTTCTCCCAAAAAAAATCCGAGTCCAATTTTCTGAGATGAATCCTTCGAGGAAAGATTCATCGTGATTTTCGCACTCTCCAACGATATGTGAACATTCTATAAGAAATTCACACCTCTCCCATAAACTTGCTCAGAAAAAATGATTACTTCCAAAAAAAATCCGAGTCCAATTTTCTGAGATGAATCCTTCGAGGAAAGATTCATCGTGATTTTCGAACTTTTCAGTGATATGTTAACATTCTATAAGAAATTCACACTTCTCCCATAACCTTGCTAAGAAATAATGATTTCTCCCCAAAAAAATCCGAGTCCAATTTTCTGGGATGAATCATTTGAGGAAAGATTCATCGTGATTTTCTCACTAGAAATTCACACCTCTCCCATAACCTATCTAAGAAAAAATGATTTCTCCCCAAAAAAATCCGAGGCCAATTTTCTGAGATGAATCATACGAGGAAAGATTCATCGTGATTTTCGCACTCTCCAGTGATATGTGAACATTCTATAAGAAATTCACACCTCTCCCGTAACCTTGCTAAGAAAAAATGATTTCTCCCAAAAAAAATCCGAGTCCAATTTTCTGAGATGAATCCTTCGAGGAAAGATTCATCGTGATTTTCGCATTTTCCAGTGATATGTGAACATTCTATAAGAAATTCACACCTCTCCCATAACCTTGCTAAGAAAAAAATCCTAGTCCAATTTTCTGAGATGAATCCTTCAAGGAAAGATTCATCGTGATTTTCGCACTCTCCAGTGATATGTGAACATTCTATAAGAAATTCACACCTCTCCCATAACCTTGCTAAGAAAAAATTATTTCTCCCCAAAAAAATCCGAGTCCAATTTTCTGAGATGAATCCTTCGAGGAAAGATTCATCAAGATTTTCGCACTCTCCAGTGATATGTGAACATTCTAAAAGAAATTTACACCTCTCCCATAACCATGCTAAGAAAAAATGATTTCTCCCCAAAAAAATCCGAGTCCAATTTTCTGAGATGAATCATTCGAGGAAAGATTCATCGTGATTTTCGCAGTCTCCAGTGATATGTGAACATTCTATAAGAAATTCACACCTCTACCATAAACTTGCTAAGAAAAAATGATTTCTCCCAAAAAAAATCCGAGTACAATTTTCTGAGATGAATCCTTGGAGGAAAGATTCATCGTGATTTTCGCACTCTCCAGTGATATCTGAACATTCTATAAGAAATTCACACCTCTCCCATAAACTTGCTCAGAAAAAATGATTACTTCCAAAAAAAATCCGAGTCCAATTTTCTGAGATGAATCCTTCGAGGAAAGATTCATCGTGATTTTCGCACTTTTCAGTGATATGTTAATATTCTATAAGAAATTCACACTTCTCCCATAACCTTGCTAAGAAAACATGATTTCTCCCCAAAAAAATCCGAGTCCTTTTTTCTGAGATGAATGATTCGAGGAAAGATTCATCGGGATTTTCGCACTCTCCAGTGATATGTGAACATTCTATAAGAAATTCACACCTCTCCCATAAACTTGCTAAGAAAAATGATTTCTCCCAAAAAAAACCGAGTCCAATTTTCTGAGATGAATCCTTCGAGGAAAGATTCATTGTGATTTCCGCACTCTCCAGTGATATGTGAACATTCTATAAGAAATTCACACCTCTCCCATAACCTTGCTAAGAAAAAATGATTTCTCCCCCAAAAAAATCCGAGTCCAATTTTCTGAGATGAATCCTTCGAGGAAAGATTCATCGTGATTTTCGCACTCTCCAGTGATATGTGAACATTCTATAAGAAATTCACACCTCTCCCATAACCTTGTTAAGAAAAATGATTTTCCCAAAAAAATCCGAGTCCAATTTTCTGAGATGAATCCTTCGAGGAAAGATTCATCGTGATTTTCGCACTCTCCAGCGATATGTGAACATTCTATAAGAAATTCACACCTCTCCCATAACCTTGCTAAGAAAAAATGATTTCTCCCCAAAAAAATCCGAGTCCAATTTTCTGAGATGAATCCTTCGAGGAAAGATTCATCGTGATTTTCGCACTCTCCAGTGATATGTGAACATTCTATAAGAAATTCACACCTCTCCCATAACCTTGCTAAGAAAAATGATTTCTCCCAAAAAAAATCCGAGTCCAATTTTCTGAGATGAATCCTTCGAGGAAAGATTCATCGTGATTTTCGCACTCTCCAGTGATATGTGAACATTCTATAAGAAATTCACACCTCTCTCGTAACCTTGCTCAGAAAAAATGATTACTTCCAAAAAAAATCCGAGTCCAATTTTCTGAGATGAATCCTTCGAGGAAAGATTCATCGTGATTTTCGCACTCTCCAGTGATATGTGAACATTCTATAAGAAATTCACACCTCTCCCATAAACTTGCTAAGAAAAATGATTTCTCCCAAAAAAAATCCGAGTCCAATTTTCTGAGATGAATCCTTCGAGGAAAGATTCATCGTGATTTTCGCACTCTCCAGTGATATGTGAACATTCTATAAGAAATTCACACCTCTCCCATAAACTTGCTAAGAAAAAATGATTTCTCCCCAAAAAAATCCGAGTCCAATTTTCTGAGATGAATCCTTCGAGGAAAGATTCATCGGGATTTTCGCACTCTTCAGTGATATGTGAACATTCTAAAAGAAATTTACACCTCTCCCATAACCTTGCTAAGAAAAAATGATTTCTCCCAAAAAAAATCCGAGTCCAATTTTCTGAGATGAATCCTTGGAGGAAAGATTCATCGTGATTTTCGCACTCTCCAGTGATATGTGAACATTCTAAAAGAAATTCACACCTCTCCCATAACCTTGCTAAGAAAAAATGATTTCTCCCAAAAAAAATCCGAGTCCAATTTTCTGAGATGAATCCTTCGAGGAAAGATTCATCATGATTTTCGCACTCTCCAGTGATATGTGAACATTCTATAAGAAATTCACACCTCTCCCATAACCTTGCTAAGAAAAATTGATTTCTCCCCAAAAAAATCCGAGTCCAATTTTCTGAGATGAATCATTCGAGGAAAGATTCATCGTGATTTTCGCAGTCTCCAGTGATATGTGAACATTCTATAAGAAATTCACACCTCTACCATAACCTTGCTAAGAAAAAATGATTTCTCCCAAAAAAAATCCGAGTACAATTTTCTGAGATGAATCCTTGGAGGAAAGATTCATCGTGATTTTCGCACTCTCCAGTGATATGTGAACATTCTATAAGAAATTCACACCTCTCCCATAAATTTGCTCAGAAAAAATGATTACTTCCAAAAAAAATCCGAGTCCAATTTTCTGAGATGAATCCTTCGAGGAAAGATTCATCGTGATTTTTGCACATTTCAGTGATATGTTAACATTCTATAAGAAATTCACACTTCTCCCATAACCTTGCTAAGAAAAAATGATTTCTCCCCAAAAAAATCCGAGTCCAATTTTCTGAGATGCATCCTTCGAGGAAAGATTCATCGTGATTTTCGCACTCTCCAGTGATATGTGAACATTCTATAAGAAATTCACACCTCTACCATAAACTTGCTAAGAAAAAATGATTTCTCCCAAAAAAAATCCGAGAGTACAATTTTCTGAGATGAATCCGTGGAGGAAAGATTCATCGTGATTTTCGCACTCTCCAGTGATATGTGAACATTCTATAAGAAATTCACACCTCTCCCATAACCTTGCTAAGAAAAAATGATTTCTCCCCAAAAAAATCCGAGTCCAATTTTCTGAGATGAATCCTTCGAGGAAAGATTCGTCGTGATTTTCGCACTTTTCAGTGATATGTTAATATTCTATAAGAAATTCACATTCCCCATAACCTTGCTAAGAAACATGATTTCTCCTCAAAAAATCCGAGTCTTTTTCTGAGATGAACTGGCTCTGGAGGAAAGATTCATCGTGATTTTCGCATCTCTCCAGTGATATGCGAACATTCTATAAGAAATTCACACCTCTCCCATAAATCCATAAGAAAAAAGATTTCTCCCCAAAAAAATCCGAGTACAATTTTCTGAGATGAATCCTTCGAGGAAAGATTCATTTTGATTTTCGCACTCTCCAGTGATATGTGAACATTCTATAAGAAATTCACACTTCTCCCATAACCTTGCTAAGAAAAAATGATTTCTCCCAAAAAAAATCCGAGTCCAATTTTCTGAGATGAATCATTCGAGGAAAGATTCATCGTGATTTTCGCACTCTCCAGCGATATGTGAACATTCTATAATTAATTGACACCTCTCCCATAACCTTGCTAAGAAAAAATGATTTCTCCCAAAAAAAATCCGAGTCCAATTTTCTGAGATGAATCCTTCGAGGAAAGATTCATCGTGATTTTCGCACTCTCCAGCGATATGTGACCATTCTATAAGAAATTCACACCTCTCCCATAACCTTGCTAAGAAAAAATGATTACTTCCAAAAAAAATCCGAGTCCAATTTTCTGAGATGAATCCTTCGAGGAAAGATTCATCATGATTTTCGCACTCTCCAGTGATATGTGAACATTCTATAAGAAATTCACACCTCTCCCATAACCTTGCTAAGAAAAAATGATTTCTCCCCAAAAAATCCGAGTCCAATTTTCTGAGATGAATCATTCGAGGAAAGATTCATCGTGATGTTCGCACTCTCCAGTGATTTGTGAACATTCTATAAGAAATTCACACCTCTCCCATATCCTTGCTAAGAAAAATATCCGAGTCCAATTTTCTGAGATGAATCCTTCGAGGAAAGATTCATCGTGATTTTCGCACTCTCCAGTGATATGTGAACATTCTATAAGAAATTCACACCTCTCCCGTAACCTTGCTCAGAAAAAATGAATTCTTCCAAAAAAAATCCGAGTCCAATTTTCTGAGATGAATCATTCGAGGAAAGATTCATCGTTATTTTCGCACTCTCCAGTGATATGTGAACATTCTATAAGAAATTCACACCTCTCCCATAACCTTGCTAAGAAAAATGATTTCTCCCCAAAAAAATCCGAGTACAATTTTCTGAGATGAATCCTTCGAGGAAAGATTCATTTTGATTTTCGCACTCTCCAGTGATATGTGAACATTCTATAAGAAATTCACACTTCTCCCATAACCTTGCTAAGAAAAAATGATTTCTCCCAAAAAAAATCCGAGTCCAATTTTCTGAGATGAATCATTCGAGGAAAGATTCATCGTGATTTTTGCACTTCCAGCATATGTGAGACTGAAAAGAAATTCACACCTCTCCCATAACCTTGCTAAGAAAATGATTTCTCCCAAAAACTGAGTCCATTTGAGACAGAACTGAGGAAAGATTCATCGTGATTTTCGCACTCTCCAGTGATATGTGAACATTCTATAAGAAATTCACACCTCTCCCATAACCTTGCTAAGAAAAAATGATTTCTCCCAAAAAAATCCTAGTCCAATTTTCTGAAATGAATCCTTCGAGGAAAGATTCATCGTGATTTTCGCACTCTCCAGTGATATGTGAACATTCTATGAGAAATTCACACCTCTCCCATAACCTTGCTAAGAAAAAATGATTTCTCCCAAAAAAAATCCGAGTACAATTTTCTGAGATGAATCCTTGGAGGAAAGATTCATCGTGATTTTCGCACTCTCCAGTGATATGTGAACATTCTATAAGAAATTCACACCTCTCCCATAACCTTGCTCAGAAAAAATTATTACTTCCAAAAAAAATCCGAGTCCAATTTTCTGAGATGAATCCTTCGAGGAAAGATTCATCGTGATTTTCGAACTTTTCAGTGATATGTTAACATTCTATAAGAAATTCACACTTCTCCCATAACCTTGCTAAGAAATAATGATTTCTCCCCAAAAAAATCAGAGTCCAATTTTCTGAGATGAATCATTCGAGGAAAGATTCATCGTGATTTTCGCACTCTCCAGTGAAATGTGAACATTCTAAAAGAAATTTACACCTCTCCCATAACCTTGCTAAGAAAAAATGATTTCTCCCCCAAAAAAATCCGAGTCCAATTTTCTGAGATAAATCCTTCGAGGAAAGATTCATTGTGATTTTCGCACTCTCCAGCGATATCTGAACGTTCTATAAGAAATTCACACCTCTCCCATAACCATGCTAAGAAAAAATGATTTCTCCCCAAAAAAATCCGAGTCCAATTTTCTGAGATAAATCCTTCGAGGAAAGATTCATCGTGATTTTCGCATTTTCCAGTGATATGTGAACATTCTATAAGAAATTCACACCTCTCCCATAACCTTGCTAAGAAAAAAATCCTTGTCCAATTTTCTGAGATGAATCCTTCGAGGAAAGATTCATCGTGATTTTCGCACTCTCCAGTGATATGTGAACATTCTATAAGAAATTCACACCTCTCCCATAACCTTGCTAAGAAAAAATGATTACTTCCAAAAAAAATCCGAGTCCAATTTTCGGAGATGAATCCTTCGAGGAAAGATTCATCGTGATTTTCGAACTCTCCAGTGATATGTGAACATTCTAAAAGAAATTCACACCTCTCCCATAACCTTGCTAAGAAAAAATGATATCTCCCAAAAAAAATCCGAGTCCAATTTTCTGAGATGAATCCTTCGAGGAAAGATTCATCATGATTTTCGCACTCTCCAGTGATATGTGAACAATCTATAAGAAATTCACACCTCTCCCATAACCTTGCTAAGAAAAATTTATTTCTCCCCAAAAAAATCCGAGTCCAATTTTCTGAGATGAATCATTCGAGGAAAGATTCATCGTGATTTTCGCAGTCTCCAGTGATATGTGAACATTCTATAAGAAATTCACACCTCTACCATAACCTTGCTAAGAAAAAATGATTTCTCCCAAAAAAAATCCGAGTACAATTTTCTGAGATGAATCCGTGGAGGAAAGATTCATCGTGATTTTCGCACTCTCCAGTGATATGTGAACATTCTATAAGAAATTCACACCTCTCCCATAAATTTGCTCAGAAAAAATGATTACTTCCAAAAAAAATCCGAGTCCAATTTTCTGAGATGAATCCTTCGAGGAAAGATTCATCTTGATTTTTGCACTTTTCAGTGATATGTTAACATTCTATAAGAAATTCACACTTCTCCCATAACCTTGCTAAGAAAAAATGATTTCTCCCCAAAAAAATCCGAGTCCAATTTTCTGAGATGCATCATTCGAGGAAAGATTCATCGTGATTTTTGCACTCTCCAGTGATATGTGAACATTCTATAAGAAATTCACACCTCTCCCATAACCTTGCTAAGAAAAATGATTTCTCCCAAAAAAAACCGAGTCCAATTTTCTGAGATGAATCCTTCGAGGAAAAATTCATCATGATTTTCGCACTCTCCAGTGATATGTGAACATTCTATAAGAAATTCACACCTCTCCCATAACCTTGCTAAGAAAAATGATTTCTCCCCAAAAAAATCCGAGTCCAATTTTCTGAGATGAATCCTTCGAGGAAAGATTCATCGTGATTATCGCACTCTCCAGTGATATGTGAACATTCTATAAGAAATTCACACCTCTCCCATAACCTTGCTAAGAAAAAATGATTTCTCCCAAAAAAAATCCTTGTCCAATTTTCGGAGATGAATCCTTCGAGGAAAGATTCATCGTGATTTTCGCACTCTCCAGTGATATGTGAACATTCTAAAAGAAATTCACACCTCTCCCATAACCTTGCTAAGAAAAAATGATTTCTCCCAAAAAAAATCCGAGTCCAATTTTCTGAGATGAATCCTTCGAGGAAAGATTCATCATGATTTTCGCACTCTCCAGTGATATGTGAACATTCTATAAGAAATTCACACCTCTCCCATAACCTTGCTAAGAAAAATTGATTTCTCCCCAAAAAAATCCGAGTCCAATTTTCTGAGATGAATCATCTGATAGCATCTACTGTGATTTTTGCAATTTTCAGTGATATGTTAACATTCTATAAGAAATCCACACTTCTCCCATAACTCATAAGAAAAAAATGATTTCTCCCCAAAAAATCCGAGTCCAATTTTCTGAGATGAATCCTTCGAGGAAAGATTCATCATGATTTTCGCACTCTCCAGTGATATGTGAACATTCTATAAGAAATTCACACCTCTCCCATAACCTTGCTAAGAAAAATGATTTCTCCCCAAAAAAATCCGAGTCCAATTTTCTGAGATGAATCCTTCGAGGAAAGATTCATCATGATTTTCGCACTTTTCAGTGATATGTTAACATTCTATAAGAAATTCACACTTCTCCCATAACCTTGCTAAGAAAAAATGATTTCTCCCCACAAAAATCCGAGTCCAATTTTCTGAGATGAATCATTCGAGGAAAGATTCATCGTGATTTTCTCAGTCTCCAGTGATATGTGAACATTCTATAAGAAATTCACACCTCTACCATAACCTTGCTAAGAAAAAATGATTTCTCCCAAAAAAAATCCGAGTACAATTTTCTGAGATGAATCCTTGGAGGAAAGATTCATCGAGATTTTCGCACTCTCCAGTGATATGTGAACATTCTATAAGAAATTCACACCTCTCCCAAAAACTTGCTCAGAAAAAATGATTACTTCCAAAGAAAATCCGAGTCCTTTTTTCTGAGATGAATCATTCGAGGAAAGATTCATCGTGATTTTCGCACTCTCCAGTGATATGTGAACATTCTATAAGAAATTCACACCTCTCCCATAACCTTGCTAAGAAATAATGATTTCTCCCCAAAAAAATCCGAGTCCAATTTTCTGAGATGAATCATTCGAGGAAAGATTCATCGTGATTTTCGCACTCTCCAGTGAAATGTGAACATTCTAAAAGAAATTTACACCTCTCCCATAACCTTGCTAAGAAAAAATGATTTCTCCCCAAAAAAAATCCGAGTCCAATTTTCTGAGATGAATCCTTCGAGGAAAGATTCATTGTGATTTTCGCACTCTCCAGCGATATGTGAACGTTCTATAAGAAATTCACACCTCTCCCATAACCATGCTAAGAAAAAATGATTTCTCCCCAAAAAAATCCGAGTCCAATTTTCTGAGATGAATCATTTGAGGAAAGATTCATCGTGATTTTCTCACTAGAAATTCACACCTCTCCCATAACCTATCTAAGAAAAAATGATTTCTCCCCAAAAAAATCCGAGTCCAATTTTCTGAGATGAATCATACGAGGAAAGATTCATCGTGATTTTCGCACTCTCCAGTGATATGTGAACATTCTATACAAAATTCACACCTCTCCCGTAACCTTGCTAAGAAAAAATGATTTCTCCCAAAAAAATCCGAGTCCAATTTTCTGAGATGAATCCTTCGAGGAAAGATTCATCGTGATTTTCGCATTTTCCAGTGATATGTGAACATTCTATAAGAAATTCACACCTCTCCCATAACCTTGCTAAGAAAAAAATCCTAGTCCAATTTTCTGAGATGAATCCTTCGAGGAAAGATTCATCGGGATTATCGCACTCTCCAGTGATATGTGAACATTCTAAAAGAAATTTACACCTCTCCCATAACCTTGCTAAGAAAAAATGATTTCACCCAAAAAAAATCCGAGTCCAATTTTCTAAGATGAACTCTTCGGAGGAAAGATCATCGTGATTTTCTGCACTCTCCAGTGATATGAACATTCTATAAGAAATTCACACTCTCCCATAACCTTGCTAAGAAAAAAATGATTTCTCCTAAAAAAAATCCGAGTCCATCTTTTCTGAGATGAATCCTCGAGGAAAGATCTACTGCGAGCCTTTTCGCACTTGTTGATATGTGAACATTCTATAAGAAATTCACACCTCTCCCATAACCTTGCTAAGAAAAAAATTGATTTCTCCCCAAAAAATCCGGAGTCCATTCTTTCTGGAGATGAACTGGCCTGAGGAAAGATTCACTTCGCAGTCTCCAGTGATATGAACATTCTAAAAGAAATTTACACCTCTCCCATAACCTTGCTAAGAAAAAATGATTTCTCCCCAAAAAAAATCCGAGTCCAATTTTCTGAGATGAATCCTTCGAGGAAAGATTCATTGTGATTTTCGCACTCTCCAGCGATATGTGAACGTTCTATAAGAAATTCACACCTCTCCCATAACCATGCTAAGAAAAAATGATTTCTCCCCAAAAAAATCCGAGTCCAATTTTCTGAGATGAATCATTTGAGGAAAGATTCATCGTGATTTTCTCACTAGAAATTCACACCTCTCCCATAACCTAAGAAAAAATGATTTCTCCCCAAAAAAATCCGAGTCCAATTTTCTGAGATGAATCATACGAGGAAAGATTCATCGTGATTTTCGCACTCTCCAGTGATATGTGAACATTCTATAAGAAATTCACACCTCTCCCGTAACCTTGCTAAGAAAAAATGATTTCTCCTAAAAAAAATCCGAGTCCAATTTTCTGAGATGAATCCTTCGAGGAAAGATTCATCGTGATTTTCGCATTTTCCAGTGATATGTGAACATTCTATAAGAAATTCACACCTCTCCCATAACCTTGCTAAGAAAAAAATCCTCGTCCAATTTTCTGAGATGAATCCTTCGAGGAAAGATTCATCGTGATTTTCGCACTCTCCAGTGATATGTGAACATTCTATAAGAAATTCACACCTCTCCCATAACCTTGCTAAGAAAAAATGATTTCTCCCCCAAAAAATCCGAGTCCAATTTTCTGAGATGAATCCTTCGAGGAAAGATTCATCGGGATTTTCGCACTCTCCAGTAATATGTGAACATTCTAAAAGAAATTTACACCTCTCCCATAACCTTGCTAAGAAAAAAGGATTTCTCCCAAAAAAAATCCGAGTCCAATTTTCGGAGATGAATCCTTCGAGGAAAGATTCATCGTGATTTTCGCACTCTCCAGTGATATGTGAACATTCTAAAAGAAATTCACACCTCTCCCATAACCTTGCTAAGAAAAAATGATTTCTCCCAAAAAAAATCCGAGTCCAATTTTCTGAGATGAATCCTTCGAGGAAAGATTCATCATGATTTTCGCACTCTCCAGTGATATGTGAACATTCTATAAGAAATTCACACCTCTCCCATAACCTTGCTAAGAAAAATTGATTTCTCCCCCAAAAAATCCGAGTCCAATTTTCTGAGATGAATCATTCGAGGAAAGATTCATCGTGATTTTCGCAGTCTCCAGTGATATGTGAACATTCTATAAGAAATTCACACCTCTACCATAACCTTGCTAAGAAAAAATGATTTCTCCCAAAAAAAATCCGAGTCTAATTTTCTGAGATGAATCCTTCGAGGAAAGATTCATCATGACTTTCGCACTCTCCAGTGATATGTGAACATTCTATAAGAAATTCACACCTCTACCATAACCTTGCTAAGAAAAAATGATTTCTCCCAAAAAAAATCCGAGTACAATTTTCTGAGATGAATCCTTGGAGGAAAGATTCATCGTGATTTTCGCACTCTCCAGTGATATGTGAACATATTATAAGAAATTCACACCTCTCCCATAACCTTGCTAAGAAAAAATGATTTCTCCCAAAAAAAATCCGAGTCCAATTTTCTGAGATGAATCATTCGAGGAAAGATTCATCGGGATTTTCGCACTCTCCAGTAATATGTGAACATTCAATAAGAAATTCACACCTCTCCCATAACCTTGCTAAGAAAAATTATTTCTCCCAAAAAAAATCCGAGTCCAATTTTCTGAGATGAATCCTTCGAGGAAAGATTCATCGTGATTTTCGCACTCTCCAACGATATGTGAACATTCTATAAGAAATTCACACCTCTCCCATAAACTTGCTCAGAAAAAATGATTACTTCCAAAAAAAATCCGAGTCCAATTTTCTGAGATGAATCCTTCGAGGAAAGATTCATCGTGATTTTCGAACTTTTCAGTGATATGCTAACATTCTATAAGAAATTCACATCCCATAACCTTGCTGTAAGAAAAATGATTTCTCCCAAAAAAAAAACTGAGTCCAATTATCGGAGATGAAATCTTTCAGAAAGATCACATCGTGATTTTCGCAGTCTCCAGTGATATGTGAACATTCGCAAAAGAAATTCACACTCTACCATAACCTTACAAGAAAAAATGATTTCTCCCAAAAAAAATCCGAGTCCACTTTTCTGGAGATGAATCATTCGAGGAAAGATTCATCGTGATTTTCGCACTCTCTCCAGCGATATAACGCCCTATAAGAAATTCACACCTCCCATAAACATGCTAAGAAAAATGATTTCTCCCAAAAATCTGAGTCCACTTTTCTGAGCGAATCATTCGAGGAAAGATACATCGTGATTTTCGCAGTCTCCAGTGATATGTGAATATTCTATAAGAAATTCACACCTCTACCATAATCTTGCTAAGAAAAAATGATTTCTCCCAAAAAAAATCCGAGTACAATTTTCTGAGATGAATCCTTGGAGGAAAGATTCATCGTGATTTCGCACTCTCCAGTGATATGTGAACATTCTATAAGAAATTCACATCTCTCCCATAAATCCTGTTCAGAAAAATGATTACTTCCAAAAAATCCGAGTCCAATTCTTTCTGAGATGAATCCTTCCGAGGAAAGATTCATCGTGATTTTCAAAATTCTTTCAGTGATATGTTAATATTTTCCTATAAGAAATCTACACTTCCCATAACCTTGCTAAGAAAACATGATTTCTCCCCAAAAAAATCCGAGTCCTTTTTTCTGAGATGAATCATTCGAGGAAAGATTCATCGTGATTTTCGCACTCTCCAGTGATATGTGAACATTCTATAAGAAATTCACACCTCTCCCATAAACTTGCTAAGAAAAATGATTTCTCCCAAAAAAATCCGAGTCCAATTTTCTGAGATGAATCCTTCGAGGAAAGATTCATTGTGATTTCCGCACTCTCCAGTGATATGTGAACATTCTATAAGAAATTCACACCTCTCCCATAACCTTGCTAAGAAAAAATGATTTCTCCCCCAAAAAATCCGAGTCCAATTTTCTGAGATGAATCCTTCGAGGAAAGATTCATCGGGATTTTCGCACTCTCCAGTGATATGTGAACATTCTATAAGAAATTCACACCTCTCCCATAACCTTGCTAAGAAAAATGATTTCTCCCCAAAAAAATCCGAGTCCAATTTTCTGAGATGAATCATTCGAGGAAAGATTCATCGGGATTTTCGCACTCTCCAGTAATATGTGAACATTCAATAAGAAATTCACACCTCTCCCATAACCTTGCTAAGAAAAATTATTTCTCCCAAAAAAAATCCGAGTCCAATTTTCTGAGATGAATCCTTCGAGGAAAGATTCATCGTGATTTTCGCACTCTCCAACAATATGTGAACATTCTATAAGAAATTCACACCTCTCCCATAAACTTGCTCAGAAAAAATGATAACTTCCAAAAAAAATCCGAGTCCAATTTTCTGAGATGAATCCTTCGAGGAAAGATTCATCGTGATTTTCGAACTTTTCAGTGATATGTTAACATTCTATAAGAAATTCACACTTCTCCCATAACCTTGCTAAGAAAAAATGATTTCTCCCAAAAAAAATCCGAGTCCAATTATCGGAGATGAATCCTTCGAGGAAAGATTCATCGTGATTTTCGCAGTCTCCAGTGATATGTGAACATTCTAAAAGAAATTCACACCTCTACCATAACCTTGCTAAGAAAAATGATTTCTCCCAAAAAAAATCCGAGTCCAATTTTCTGAGATGAATCATTCGAGGAAAGATTCATCGTGATTTTCGCACTCTCCAGCGATATGTGAACGTTCTATAAGAAATTCACACCTCTCCCATAAACATGCTAAGAAAAAATGATTTCTCCCCAAAAAAATCCGAGTCCAATTTTCTGAGATGAATCATTCGAGGAAAGATTCATCGTGATTTTTTTCAGTCTCCAGTGATATGTGAACATTCTATAAGAAATTCACACCTCTACCATAACCTTGCTAAGAAAAAATGATTTCTCCCAAAAAAAATCCGAGTACAATTTTCTGAGATGAATCCTTGGAGGAAAGATTCATCGTGATTTTCGCACTCTCCAGTGATATGTGAACATTCTATAAGAAATTCACACCTCTCCCATAAATTTGCTCAGAAAAAATGATTACTTCCAAAAAAAATCCGAGTCCAATTTTCTGAGATGAATCCTTCGAGGAAAGATTCATCAAAATTTTTCCGCACTCTCGATGTGAACATTCTAAAAAGTACACCTCTCCCATAAACCATGCTAAGAAAAAAATGATTTCTCCCAAAAAATCGAGTACAATTTTCTGAGATGAATCCTTCGAGGAAAGATTCATTTTGATTTTCGCACTCTCCCGTGATATGTGAACATTCTATAAGAAATTCACACCTCTCCCATAACCTTGCTAAGAAAAAATGATTTCTCCCCAAAAAAATCCGAGTACAATTTTCTGAGATGAATCCTTCAAGGAAAGATTCATCGTGATTTTCGCACTCTCCAGCGATATGTGACCATTCTATAAGAAATTCACACCTCTCCCATAACCTTGCTAAGAAAAAATGATTACTTCCAAAAAAAATCCGAGTCCAATTTTCTGAGATGAATCCTTCGAGGAAAGATTCATCATGATTTTCGCACTCTCCATTGATATGTGCACATTCTATAAGAAATTCACACCTCTCCCATAACCTTGCTAAGAAAAAATGATTTCTCCCCCAAAAAATCCGAGTCCAATTTTCTGAGATGAATCCTTCGAGGAAAGATTCATCGGGATTTTCGCACTCTCCAGTGATATGTGAGCATTCTGTAAGAAATTCACACCTCTCCCATAACCTTGCTAAGAAAAATGATTTCTCCCCAAAAAAATCCGAGTCCAATTTTCTGAGATGAATCATTCGAGGAAAGATTCATCGGTATTTTCGCACTCTCCAGTAATATGTGAACATTCAATAAGAAATTCACACCTCTCCCATAACCTTGCTAAGAAAAATTATTTCTCCCAAAAAAAATCCGAGTCCAATTTTCTGAGATGAATCCTTCGAGGAAAGATTCATCGTGATTTTCGCACTCTCCAGTGATATGTGAACATTCTAAAAGAAATTTACACCTATCCCATAACCTTGCTAAGAAAAAATGATTTCTCCCCAAAAAAATCCGAGTCCAATTTTCTGAGATGAATCCTTCGAGGAAAGATTCATCAAGATTTTCGCACTCTCCAGTGATATGTGAACATTCTAAAAGAAATTTACACCTCTCCCATAACCTTGCTAAGAAAAAATGATTTCTCCCAAAAAAAATCCGAGTCCAATTTTCTGAGATGAATCCTTCGAGGAAAGATTCATCGGGATTTTCGCACTGTCCAGTGATATGTGAACATTCTATAAGAAATTCACACCTCTCCCATAACCTTGCTAAGAAAAATGATTTCTCCCCAAAAAAATCCGAGTCCAATTTTCTGAGATGAATCCTTCGAGGAAAGATTCATCGTGATTTTCGCACTCTCCAGCGATATGTGACCATTCTATAAGAAATTCACACCTCTCCCATAACCTTGCTAAGAAAAAATGATTACTTCCAAAAAAAATCCGAGTCCAATTTTCTGACATGAATCCTTCGAGGAAAGATTCATCATGATTTTCGCACTCTCCAGTGATATGTGAACATTCTATAAGAAATTCACACCTCTCCCATAACCTTGCTAAGAAAAAATGATTTCTCCCCAAAAAAAATCCGAGTCCAATTTTCTGAGATGAATCATTCGAGGAAAGATTCATCGGGATTTTCGCACTCTCCAGTAATATGTGAACATTCAATAAGAAATTCACACCTCTCCCATAACCTTGCTAAGAAAAATTATTTCTCCCAAAAAAAATCCGAGTCCAATTTTCTGAGATGAATCCTTCGAGGAAAGATTCATCGTGATTTTCGCACTCTCCAACAATATGTGAACATTCTATAAGAAATTCACACCTCTCCCATAAACTTGCTCAGAAAAAATGATAACTTCCAAAAAAAATCCGAGTCCAATTTTCTGAGATGAATCCTTCGAGGAAAGATTCATCGTGATTTTCGAACTTTTCAGTGATATGTTAACATTCTATAAGAAATTCACACTTCTCCCATAACCTTGCTAAGAAAAAATGATTTCTCCCAAAAAAAATCCGAGTCCAATTATCGGAGATGAATCCTTCGAGGAAAGATTCATCGTGATTTTCTCACTAGAAATTCACACCTCTTATAACCTATATAAGAAAAAATGATTTCTCCCCAAAAATCCGAGTCCAATTTTCTGAGATGAATCATACAGCGAGGAAGATTCGCCGTGATTTTCCCCCACTCTCAGTGATAGAGTGAACATTCTATAGGAAATTCACACCTCTCCGTAACCTTGCTAAGAAAAATAGTTTCTCCCCAAAAAAATCCGAGTCCAATTTTCTGAGATGAATCCTTCGAGGAAAGATTCATCGTGATTTTCGCATTTTCCAGTGATATGTGAACATTCTATAAGAAATTCACACCTCTCCCATAGCCTTGCTAAGAAAAAAATCCTAGTCCAATTTTCTGAGATGAATCCTTCGAGGAAAGATTCATCGTGATTTTCGCACTCTCCAGTGATATGTGAACATTCTATAAGAAATTCACACCTCTCCCATAACCTTGCTAAGAAAATATGATTTCTCCCCAAAAAAATCCGAGTCCAATTTTCTGAGATGAATCCTTCGAGGAAAGATTCATCAAGATTTTCGCACTCTCCAGTGATATGTGAACATTCTAAAAGAAATTTACACCTCTCCCATAACCTTGCTAAGAAAAAATGATTTCTCCCAAAAAAAATCCGAGTCCAATTTTCTGAGATGAATCCTTCGAGGAAAGATTCATCATGATTTTCGCACTCTCCAGTGATATGTGAACATTCTATAAGAAATTCACACCTCTCCCATAACCTTGCTAAGAAAAAATTATTTCTCCCCAAAAAAATCCGAGTCCAATTTTCTGAGATGAATCCTTCGAGGAAAGATTCATCAAGATTTTCGCACTCTCCAGTGATATGTGAACATTCTAAAAGAAATTTACACCTCTCCCATAACCATGCTAAGAAAAAATGATTTCTCCCCAAAAAAATCCGAGTCCAATTTTCTGAGATGAATCATTCGAGGAAAGATTCATCGTGATTTTCGCAGTCTCCAGTGATATGTGAACATTCTATAAGAAATTCACACCTCTACCATAAACTTGCTAAGAAAAAATGATTTCTCCCAAAAAAAATCCGAGTACAATTTTCTGAGATGAATCCTTGGAGAAAAGATTCATCGTGATTTTCGCACTCTCCAGTGATATGTGAACATATTATAAGAAATTCACACCTCTCCCATAACCTTGCTAAGAAAAAATGATTTCTCCCAAAAAAATCCGAGTCCAATTTTCTGAGATGAATCATTCGAGGAAAGATTCATCGTGATTTTCGCACTCTCCAGTGATATGTGAATATTCTATAAGAAATTCACACCTCTCCCATAACCTTGCTAAGTAAAAATGATTTCTCCCAAAAAAATCCTAGTCCAATTTTCTGAAATGAATCCTTCGAGGAAAGATTCATCATGATTTTCGCACTCTCCAGTGATATGTGAACATTCTATGAGAAATTCACACCTCTCCCATAACCTTGCTAAGAAAAAATGATTTCTCCCAAAAAAATCCTAGTCCAATTTTCTGAGATGAATCCTTCGAGGAAAGATTCATCGTGATTTTCGCAGTCTCCAGTGATAAGTGAACATTCTATAAGAAATTCACACCTCTCCCATAACCTTGCTAAGAAAAAATGATTTCTGCCCCAAAAAATCCGAGTCCAATTTTCTGAGATGAATCCTTCGAGGAAAGATTCATCATGATTTTCGCAGTCTCCAGTAATATGTGAACATTCTATAAGAAATTCACACCTCTACCATAAACTTGCTAAGAAAAAATGATTTCTCCCCAAAAAAATCCGAGTACAATTTTCT
>NW_024730793.1:0-41850 GCF_018991925.1 Homarus americanus
CCTCCCAGGTACTCGATTCACACTCCCAGGTACTGCTGTGACCTCCTGAGCCTTCTCGACACTCCCAGATACACCTCAGACACTCCCAGGTACACCTCAGACACTCCCAGGTACACCTCAGACACTCCCAGATGCACCTGACCTCCCAGGTACACCTGAGACACTCCCAGGTACACCTCTGACACTCCCGGTTACACCTCTGATACTCCCAGAATACGCCTGACCTCCCAGGTACTGTTGAGCCTCCCAGGTATGCCTCCTGACATCCCAGGTACACCTCTGACCTCCCAGGTTCCTCCTGACACTCTCAGGATCATCTGACACTCCCAGATACACGTCTGACACTCCCAGGTACACCTCTGACACTCCCAAGTACACCTCAGACACTCCCAGGTACACCTTCGACACTCCCAGGTACACCTCCGACACTCCCAGGTACACCTTCGACACTCCCAGAAACACCCCTGACACTCCTAGGTACTCCTCTGACACTTCCTGGTACACCCCTGACACTCCCAGGTACTCCACTGATACTCCCAGGTACTCCTCTGACACTCCCTGGTACTTCTCGGCCTCCCAGGTACACCTCTCAGCACTCCGAGGTACACCTCTGACACTCCCAGGTACACCATGAGCCTCCCAGGTACTCCTCGACACTCCTTGGTACCTTGACACTCCCAGGTATGCCTCTGGCCTCCCAGGTACACTGCTGGCCTCCCAGGTACACCATTTACCGGATGATACACCGATGACACTCCATGTACATGTACATCACACACTTCCAGGTGCACCCCTCAGACACTCCCAGGTACACACCTCTGATACTCCCAGGTACACCTCTGACCTCCCACTTACACCTCAGACACTCCCCAGGTACACCTCTCACACTCCTAGGTACACCTCCGATGCGCCCAGGTACACCTCTGGCTCTCTCAGGAATACATCAGACACTCCCCAAATACACCTTTGACCCCTCCCAGGTACACCTCCGACCTCCCAGGTACACCTCCGACACTCCCAGGTACACCCTGACACTCCCCGGTACTCCTCAGCAGACCCACTCCCTGGTACACCCTGACACTCCCAGGTGCACCTCTGACACTCCCAGGTACTCCACCTGATAATCCCAGGTGCTCACTCTGGCTTACTCCCAGGTACACACCTCTGACCTCCCCAGGTGCGCCTCTGACGCCTCCCAGGTGCACCTCCGACACTCCCCAGGTACACCCCTGGCCTCCATGTACTCCTCCTGACCTCCCAGGTACACCTCCTGACCTCCAGATTACACCTCAGACACTCCCCAGGTACACCTCACCTCCCAGGTACACCTCCGATGCACTTAGGTACCTCTGGCTCTCCACGTATACCACAGACACTCCCCAGGTACACCTCTGACACTCCCAGGTACACCTCCGACACTCCCAGGTACACCCTGACCTCCCCGTTACTCCTCAGACCTCCCTGGGTACACCCTGACACTCCCAGGTACACCTCTGACCTCCCAGGTACTCCACTGATAATCTGCCAGGTACTCCTCTGGCCTCCCAGGTACCTCTGAGCCTCCCAGTGCATATCTGACGCTCCCAAGGTGCACTATCAGGCAATCCAGGTGCACCCCTGATGACACTCCCAGATTGCTCCTCAGACCTCCTGGGCACAACCCTGACCTCCCAGATTGCACCTCCTGACCTCCCGGTACTCCACTGATGCTCCAGGTGCTTCTCTGACCTCCCTGGTGCTTCTCTGACACTTCCAGGTGCCTCTGCCACTCCCAGGTGCACCTCCTGGCCTCCCAGGTGCACCTCTGACACTCCCAGGTACCTCGACACTCCCAGGTGCACCTCCGACACTCCCAGTACACCCTTGACACTCCCCAGGTACTCACTCCTGACACTTCCTGGTACACCCTGACCTCCCCAGGTACACCTCTGACCTCCCAGGTGCTCGACTCACCCCTCCCAGGCCTGCTGTGGGCCTCCTGGGTAGCCTATCTGGCACTCCCAGATACACACATCAGACACTCCCAGGTACTCCAGACACTCCCAGGTACACATCAGACCTCCCAGGTACTCGTCAGACCTCCCTGGTACACCCCTGACACTCCCAGGTGCACCTCCTGACACTCCGGGTACTCCACTTGATATTCCCAAGGTACTCCTCTGACACTCCCACTGGTACTTCTCCCCAGCCTCCCAGGTACACCCTCCTGGCCTCCAGGGTACACCTCTGACACTGCCAGGTACACCATGACCTCCCAGGTACTCCTCTGACACTCAGCAGTGCACGTCTGAGCCTCCCAGGTATGCCTCTGACACTCCCAGATTACACTAGTGACGATTCCCAGGTACACCGCTGACCCTGTCAGGTACACCGCTGACACTCATGTACATCACACACACTTCAGGTACACCTCAGACACACCCAGGTGCCACCTCTGATACTCCCAGGTACACCCCTCTGACCTCCCCACTTACACCCCTCAGACCCCTCCCAGGTACACCTCACACTCCTGGGTACACCTCCGATGCAGCAGGTACACCTCTGGCTCTCTCAGAGATACATCAACGAACACTCCCAAATACACAGCAGGCCTCCCCAGGTACACCTCCGACACTTCCAGGTGGTACACCTTCGACACTCCCAGGTACACCCCTGACACTCCCCGGTACTCCTCCAGACACTCCTGGTACACCCTGACACTCCCAGGTGCAGGCAGGCCTCCCAGGTACTCACTGATGATCAGATTGCTCCTCTGACACTCCCAGGTGCACCTCCTTGACCTCCAGGGTGCCTCGACACTCCCAGATTGCACCTCTGACACTCCCAGGTACGCCATGAGCCTCCCAGTTACTCACTCTGACACTCCAGGTACACCGCAGACCACCACCAGGTACACCGCTGACACTCCCATGTACACACCCACACACTTCCAGCAGGTACACCTCAGGCACTCCCAGGTACACCTCTGAGTACTCCCAGGTACACACTCTGACACTCCCACTTACACCTCCAGACACTCCCAGGTACACCTCTCACATACTGAGTACACCTCCGATACGCCCAGATACACCTCTGGCTCTCTCAGAGATAAATCAGACACTCCCAAATACACCTTTGACACTCCCAGGTGCCCTCCGGCATTCCCAGGTACACCTCCGACACTCCCCAGGTACACCCTGAGCCCCCGGTACTCCTCAGACCTCCCTGGTACACCCCTGACCTCCCAGGTGCACCTCTGACACTCCCAGGTGCTCCACTGAGTAATCCAGGTACTCCTCTGAGCCTCCCAGGTACACCTCTGACCTCCCAGGTACACCTTGAGCCTCCCAGGTGCACCTCTGACACTCCCAGGTACACCTCTGACACTCCCAGATGCACCTCCGACCTCCCAGGTGCACCTCCGACCTCCCAGGTGCACCCCTGGCCTCCCAGGTGCTCCTCTGACACTCCCAAGGTACACCTGACATTTTCCGGTACTCCTCAGACACCCCCTGGTACACCCTGACACTCCCAGGTGCACCTCCTGGCCTCCCCAGGTGCACCTCTGAGCCTCCCAGGTGCACCTCTGACCTCCCAGAAACACCTCCGACATCCCAGGTGCCATCGACACTCCAGGTGCACCCTGACCTCCCAAGTGCTCCTCAGACACTCCTGTGGTACACCCTGACCTCCCGGGTGCACCTCTGAGGCACTCCCAGATTATCCACTGATACTCCCAGGTGCTCCTCTGACACTCACTGGGTAGCTTCTCTGACACTCCCAGGTACACCTCTGACACTCCAGTACACCTCTGAGGCACTCCCAGGTGCACCCGCATGACCTCAAGGTACTCCTCTGACCTCCTTGGTGCCTCTGACACTCCAGACCTCCTGGGCCTCCCCAGGTACTGCTGACACACCAGGTACCATGACCTGCCAGGTACACCGCTGACCTCCATGTACATCTCACACACTTCAGGTACACTCGACACTCCAGGTACACCTCCGACCTCCCCAGATTGCCACCCCTGACACTCCCAGGTACACCTCTGACCTCCCAGGTACACCTCTGACCTCCCAGATACACCTTCGACACTCCCAGGTACACCTCCGACACTCCCAGGTACACCCACAGCCTCCCAGGTGCTCCTCTGACACTCCCAGGTGCACCTCTGACACTCCCAGGTACACCTCAGACCTCCCACGTACACCCTCTCCACCTCCCAGGTGCACCTCCGATACGCCCAGGTACACCTCTAACCTCCCAGGTACTCCTCCTGAGCCTCCCAGGTACACCCCCTCCTGGCCTCCCAGGTACACCTCAGACACTCCCAGGTACACCTCTCACACCTCCCAGGTACACCCTCCGATGCAGCCCAGGTGCACCTCTGGCTCTCCCAGATTATGCACCACAGACACTCCAGGTACACCTCCTGACGTTCCAGGTACACCTCCGACACTCCCAAATTACACACCTCCGACAATCCAGGTACACCCCTGACACTCCCAGGTACTCCTCAGACACTCCCTGGGTACAACCCTGACCTCCCAGGTACAGCTCTGACACTCCCCGGTACTCACTGATACTCCCAGGTGCTTCTCCTGACCTCCTGGTACTCCTGGCCTTCAGGTACACCTCTGCCACTCCCAGGTACACACCTCTAAAACACTCCACAGGTACACCTCTGGCCTCCCAGGTACACCTCAGACACTCCCCAGGTACACACCTCCAGCCTCCCAGGTGCACACCCCTGACCTCCCAGGTGCTCCTCTGACACTTCCTGGTACACCCCTGACCTCCCAGGTACACCTCTGACACTCCCAGGCCACTCGACTCACCTCCCTAGGTACTGCTGTGACACTCCCTTGTACTTCTCTGACACTCCCAGATACACCTCAGACACTCCCAGGTACACCTCAGACACTCCCAGGTACACCTCAGACACTCCCAGGTGCACCGCTGACCTCCCAGGTACACCTGGAGACCTCCCCGGAACACCGCTGGCCTCCCAGGTACACCTGAGACACTCCCAGGTACACCTCTGACAGTCCCAGATGCACCTCTGATACTCCCAGGAATACCTCTCACACTCTAGGTACGCTGCTGACCTCCCATGTACACCGGTGACGCAGCACCAATTTGCATGCTTTGACACTCCCAGGTATACCTCCTGACACTCCAGGTACACCTCCTGACCTCCCCGGGTTACACCTCACAACACTCTCAGGATCACCTCTGACCTCCCAGTACACGACTGACACTCCCAGGTACACCTGGCCTCCCACTTACACCTCAGACACTCCCAGGTACACCTCGCAAACTCCCCAGGTACACCTCCGATACGCCCAGGTACACCTCCTGGCTCTCTCAGAATCATCAGACACTCTCAGCCTACACCTTTGACACTCCCAGGTACGTCGACACTCCCAGGTACACCTCCGACCTCCCAAGATTTACACCCTGACACTCCCCGGTGCCTCCTCCAGACACTCCTGAGTACACCTGACACTCCCCAGGTACACCTCTGAGCCCCTCCCCAGATTACTCCACCTGATAATCCAGTTACTCCTCTGACACTTCCTGGTACACCCCTGACACTCCCAGGTGCACCTCCTGGCCTCCCAGATTGCTCGACTCACCTCCCCAGGTGCTGCTGTGACACTCCCTGGTGCTCTCCTGACCTCCCAGATACACCTCCAGACAGCACTCTTGGTGCCACCTCCGGCAATCCCAGATACACCTCGATACTCCCAGGAATACCTCTGAGCACTCCAGTGCCTGCTGGCCTCCCAGGTACACACCGGTGACGCTGCCTGGTACCACCTCAGACACTCCCAGGTACACCTCCGACACTCCCAGGTACACCTCCGACACTCCCAGGTACACCTCCGACCTCCCCAGGAACACCCTGACGCTCTCAGGGTATATAGTTACTCCCTGTAGTACACTCCTGACCTCCCAGGTACACCTCTGACCTCCCAGGGCGCTCCACTGAGATCCTCCCAGGCCTCCTCCTGACCTCCTGAACTTCTCTGACACTCCCAGATTACACCTCCTGACCTCCAGGGTACACCTCCTGACCTCCCAGGTGCACCTCTGACTTGCTCCCAAGATTACACCTCCAGTGCTCCCAGGTGCACCTTCGACCTCCCAGGTACACCTTCGACATCAAAGGTGCTCCACTGACACTCCCTGGTACCTCCTGAGCCTCCCAGATTGCTCACCGACAAGTGCCCTCAGATACTCCTAGGTGGGCACCTCCTGAATCTCCCAATTACACCTCTGATGCTCCCATGTATACCTCTGGCCTCCCAGTGCCTGCTGACCTCCCAGATTACACTGGTGAACCACCAGGTACACCGCTGACACTCCGCCATTACACCTCACACACTTCCAGGTACACCTCCAGACACTCCCAGGTACACCTCCTGATGCTCCCAGGTACACCTCCTGACCTCCCACTTACACCTCAGACACTCCCAGATTGCACCTCTCACCTCCCCGTGCCACCTCCCGGTACGCCCGGAATTACACCTCTGGCTCTCAGGAATACATCAGACACTCCCAAATACACCTTTGACACTCCCAGGTACACCTCCGACCTCCCCAGGGACACCTCCAGGCACTCCCCAGGTACACCTGACACTCCCCGGGCCTCCTCCTGACCTTCCTGGTACCCCTGGCGCCTCCCAGGTGCACACCTCCCGGCACTCCCAGGTGCTCAACTCACACTCCCAGGTACTGCTGTGACCTCCTGGTGCTTCTCTGACACTCCCAGATAAACCCCTCAGACCTCCCAGGTACACCTCGAGACACTCCCCAGGTACACCTGAGAGACACTCCCAGGTACACCCCTGACCTCCCCCGGTGCTCCTCAGACCTCCCTGGTGCACCCTGGCCTCAGGTACACCTCTGACCTCCCAGGTGCTCCACTGGTAATCCCAGGTACTCTCCTGACCTCCCAGGCACACCTCTGACACTCCCAGGTACACGGAGCCTCCCAGGTTCCCTCTGAGCCTCCCAGGTACACCTCTGAGCACTCCAGATACACCTCCGACCTCCCAGGTCACCTCCGACCTCCAGGTACACCCTGACCCTCCAGGCTATCCTCTGCACTCGCTTCATACACCCTGACCTCCCAGGTAGCACCTCCTGACCTCCCAAGGTTCTCACTGACCTCTCAGGTGCTGCTCTGACCTCCCTGGTACTTCTCTGACCTCCCAGGTACACCTCCGATACTCCAGGTACCTCTGACACTCCCAGGTACCCCTCTGAGCCTCCCAGGTGCTCATCTGACCTCCCTGGTACACACCTGACCTCCCAGGTACACCTCTTACACTCGCCAGTTACACCTCAGACACTCCCAGATACACCTCTGACACTCCCAGGTGCACCTCTCTGTCACTCCCAGTGCTCCTCAGACTCCCAGGTACTCGTCTGACGCTCCCTGGTACACCTGACACTTCCAGGTACACCACCTGACATCGAAGGTCACCTCTGGCACTCAGGTTACACCTCTGACCTCCCAGGAACACCTCAGACACCCCCAGGTGCACCTCTGACACTCAGGTACACACCTGACACTCCCTGGTACAAGTCTGACCTCCCAGGTACCTCAGACACTCCCAGGTACACCTCAGACCTCCCAGGTGCACCTCAGGCACCCAGGTGCACCTCTGACCTCCCAGATACACCTCCTGACAGTCCCAGACCTCTGACACTCCCAGGTACACCTCTGACCTCCCAGGTGCACCTCCTGCTCCCAGGTGCACCTCTGAGCACTGCCAGGTACACCTCTGACACTTCCAGGTACACCTCGGACCTCCCAGGTCACCTCTGAGCACTCCCACCCCTCCGATGCCTACCAGGTACACCTGACACTCGCTGGTACCTCTGGCACTCCCAGGGACACTCTGGGCTTTTCAAGTGCTCCTCTGACCTCCCTGGTACCTGACTGACCTCCCAGGTGCCTCCTTTACTCCCAGGTACACCTCTGACACTCCCAGGTACACCCCTGACACTCAGGTACACCCTGGCCTCCCAGGTACACCTCAGACACTCCCAGGGCCTCCTGACCTCCCAGACACACCCCTGACACTCCCAGGTGCACCCCTGGCCTCCCAGGAAACCTCCGACACTCCCAGGTTTCACCTCCATGCCTCCCAGGTACACTCTGACTTCCAAGTTGCTCTCTGACCTCCTGGTGCATGACTGACCTCCCAGGTGCACCTCATACCTCCCAGTGCACCTCTGACCTCCCAGCCCACCCCTGACCTCCAGGTACACCCTGACCTCCTAGGTACCTCAGGCCTCCCAGGTACACCTCTGGCCTCCCGGGTTTACACCTGACGCTCCCAGGTTGCACCTGGCCAGAACCCTCCAGACACTCCCAGGTGCACCTCATACCTCCCAGGTGCACCTCTGACACTGCCAGGTGCATCCTCTGGCCTCCCAGGTGCACCTAAGATGCTCCCAGGTACACCTCTGGCCTCCCAGGTACCCTCTGACCTCCCAGGTACTCTTCTGACACTCCCAGGTACACCTCTGACACTCCCAGGTGCACCACAGACGCTACTAGAATTACACCTCAGACACTCCCAGGTGCACCTCAGAGCTCCCAGGTTGCCTCTGACACTCCCAGGTGCACCTCTGACACTCCCAGGTACACCTCTGACCTCCCAGGTACCTCTCTGGCACTCCCAGGTACACCTCAGACACTCCAGTTACACCTCCGGCACTCCAGGTGCACCTCGACATCCCAGGTACACCTATGACCTCCCAGGTACGCGCTGATGCTCCCAAGCACACCTCTGGCCTCCCAGGTACACCTCCTCCCAGTGCACCCCTCATGCACTCCCAGGTACACCTCTGACACTCCCAGGTACACCCCTGACCTCCAGGTACACCCCTGCGCTCCCAGGCCTCAGACACTCCAGTTTCTGACCTCCCAGGTACCTGACCTCCAGGTGCACCCTGACCTCCCAGGAAACCTCCGACACTCCCAGGTGCACCTCATACCTCCCAGGTACCTCTGGCTTTCCAGTGCTCCTCTGACCTCCCTGGTACCTGTGGCCTCCCAGGTGCACCTCGCATACCTCCCAGGTACACTCCCAGCCTCCCAGCTACACGACCTCCGGGTACCCTGACCTCCTGGGTGCACCTCAGACATCCCAGGTACCTCTGTTGCTCAGGTACACCCCTGACACTCCCAGGTGCACCCTGACACTCCCAGAAACCACTAAGGCACTCCCAGGTGCACCTCCATACACTCCCAGGTACCGCCTCTGGCTGCCAGTGCATCTCTGCCTCCCAGGTTCCCTAAGATGCTCCCAGGTGCACCTCTGGCCTCCCAGGTACACCTCTGACCTCCCAGGTACTCTTCTGACACTCCCAGGTGCACCTCCTGGCACTCCCAGGTACACCACAGACACAGCTAAGTACCTCAGACACTCCCAGGTACCCTCAGACACTCCCAGGGTGCACCTCGAAGCCTCAGGTGCCTCTGACACTCCCAGGTGCACCTCTGACCTCCCAGGTACACCTCTGGCCTCCCAGGTACACCTCAGACACTCCCATTACACTCCGACACTCCCAGGTTGCCTCATGCCTCCAGGTGCACCTCTGACACTCCCCAGGTACACCTCTGATACTCCCAGGCACCTCTGTGCTCCCAGGTACACCTCGGGCACTCCCAGTTACACCTCCAGCCTCCCAGGTGCCTCTGGCTTCCCAGGTACACCTCGGCACTCCTAGGTGCACCTCTGACACTCCCAAGTACACCTCAGACACACCCAGTTACACCTCGACACTCTTGGTTACACCCACTCTAGGTACACCCTGTTGCTCAGGTACCCTGACCGGGTACCTCTGACACTCCCAGGTACACCTCTGACACTCCCAGGTACCTCGGCCTCCCAGTTACTCCCTTGAGCACTCCTAGGTACACCCCTGACCTCTCGGTACACCTGACATTCCCAGGTACACCTCTGACCTCCCAGGTACACCTCTGGCACTCAGGTGCACCTCTGACATTCCCAGGTACACCTCTGGGCCTCCAGGTACACCTCTACACCTCCCAGGTGCACCTCCTGATACTCCCAGGTACACCTCTGACACTCACACTTACACCTTTGACACTCCCAGGTACACCTCCGACACTCCCAGGTGCACCTCCGACCTCCCAGGTACACCTGATGCTCCTGTACTCCTCAGACACTCCCTGGTACACCCCTGACCTCCCAGGTACCCCTGACATTCCCAGGTACACCTCCACCTCCCAGTTAGACCTCCGACACTCAGGTACACCCTATTCTGCCAGGTACTCCTCTGACACTTCTGGTACACCCCCTGACACTCAGGTACACCTCTGGCCTCCCAGGTACTCGACTCACTCCCAGGCTGCTGTGGGCATCCCTGGTACTTCTCTGTCTCTCGAATACCTCAACACTCCCAGGTACACCTCAGACACTCCCAGGTACACCTCAGACACTCCCAGGTACCTCAGACACTCCCAGGTGCACCGCTGGCACTCCCAGTACACCACTGAGACACTCCCAGGTATACCTCCTGGCACTCCCACGTGCACCTCCAACCTCCGGTGCACCTCCGACCTCCCAGGTACACCTCCGTACTGGGCACCCCTGACACTCCCAGGTACTCATCAGACAGCCTCCTGGTGCACCCTGACACTCCCAGGTGCCTCTGACACTCCCAGGTGCTCCACCTGATTCTCCCGGGTACTCCTCTGACCTCCCTGGTACTTCTCTGACCTCCCAGGTGCCCTCTGACCTCCGAGGGTATGCCTCTGACACTCCCAGGTACACCTCTGACACTCCCAGGTACACCTCCGATGCTCCCAGGTACACCTTCGACACTCCCAGGTACACCCATGACACTCCCAGGTGCTCTCTGACCTCCCTGGTGCCTCTGACACCTCCCTGGTGCTCACTGACACTCCCAGGTGCTGCTCTGACACTCCCTGGTGCTTCTGTCCTCCCAGGTACCTCAAACCTCCCAGGTGCCCTCAGATGCTCCCACCTCTGACACTCCCACACCAGTGATGCTCCCAGGTATGCCTCTGACACTCCCAGGTACCGCTGACACTCCCAGGTACACCATGACCCTGCCAGGTGCACCTGACCTCCATATACACCTCCCACACACTTCCAGGTACCTCAGACACTCCCAGGTACACATCTAGTGCTCCCAGGTACCTCTGGCCTCCCCACTTACACCTCAGACACTCCCAGGTACACCTTTCACACTCCCAGGTACACCTCCAATACATGGGTACACCTCTGGCTCTCTCGAATACATCAGACACTCCCAGGTACACCTTTGACACTCCCAGGTACACCTCTGACACTCCCAGGAGTACCTCCTCCCAGGTACTCCTGATAATCCCGGTACCTCCGACACTCCCAGGTACACCTCTGGCACTCCAAGGTGCACCTCTGACCTCCGGGTACCTCCGACACTCCCAGGTACCTCCGACACTCCAGGTGCACCCCTACACTCTGGGCTCTCTGACACTTCCTGGGTACACCCTGAGCACTCCCAGGTACACCTCACTCCCAGGTGCTCGACTCACGTCCCAGGTGCTGCTGTGACCTCCTGGTGTCTTCTCTGACCTCCAGATACACCTCAGACACTCCGGTACCCTCAGACACTCCCAGGTGCCTCAGGCACTCCAGTTGCCGCTGGCACTCAGGTACATCAGACATTCCAGGTATGCCTCTGGCACTCCCAAGTACACCTCTGACCTCCCAGGTTACACCTCTGACACTCTCAGGATCACCTCTGACATTTTCGGTACACGTCTGACCTCCCCAGGTGCACCTCTGACCTCCCAGGGAACACCTCAGTGCCTCCCAGTTTCCCTCCGACACTCCCAGTGCACACCTCCGGCGCTCTCAGGTGCCTCCGGCCTCCCAGGAACACCCCTGACACTCCCAGGGTGCTCGTCAGACACTCCTGGTGCACCCTGCTCCAGGTGCACCTCCTGGCCTCCCAGGTGCTCCACTGATCTCCAGTTGCTCCTCTGACACTCCTAGTGCTTCTGGCCTCCCAGGTACCTCTGACACTCCGGGTACCTCTGACGCTCCAGTGCCTCAGCCTCCCAGGTACACCTCCGGTGCTCCCAGTTACACCTTCATTACTCCCAGGTACACCTCCAGAGTACTCCTCTGGCACTCCTGGTTCCTCTGACCTCCTGGTGCTCACTGACACTCCCAGGTACTGCTCTGACAATCCTGTTTATCTGACCCCCAAGTTCTCAAGCACTCTGGGTACCTCTGACCTCCCAGGTATACCTCCTGACCTCCCAGGTACCTGCTAACACTCCCAGGCCCACCCTTCAGCCCTGGTGCCTTGCAAACCTCCATGTACCTCCACACTTCCAGGTGCCTCAGACACTCCAGGTACATCTGATCTCCCAGGTGCCTCTGACCTCCCACCTCAGACACTCCAGGTACCTCTCACACTCCCAGGTACACCTCCCGTGCACTTAGGTACCTCTGGCTCTCTCAGGAATACATCAGACACTCCCAGGTGCACATCTCCCAGGTGCCCTCTGACTCCCAGGTGCACCTCTGAGCCTCCCAGGTACTCCACTGATAATCCCAGGTACACCTCAGACCTCCCAGGTACACCTCCCGCCTCCCAGGTACCTCCTGACCTCCAAGGTGCACCTCCGACCTCTCCCAGGTACCTCCCGACACTCAGGTGCACCTGACACTGAATGCTCCTCCGACGTTCCTGGTACCTGTCACTCCCAGGTACACCTCTGACCTCCCAGGTACTCGACTCACACTCCCAGGTACTGCTGTGACCTGCATGGTGCTTCTCTGGCCTCCCAGATACACCTCGAACCTCCCAGGTACACCTCAACACTCCCAGGTACACCTCAGGCACTCCCAGGTGCTCCGCTGGCACTCCGAGTACACCTGAGACACTCCCAGGTATTCCTCTGGCACTCCAAAGTACCTCTGACCTCCCCAGGTTGACCTCTGACACGCCTCAGGATCACCTCTGAGCACTTCCGGTACCGTCTGGCCTCCCAGGTACACCTCTGACGCTCAGGGTCACCTCAGACACTCCCAGGTGCACCTCCACACCTCCCAGGTGCCCCTCCGACACTCCCAGGTACCCCTCCGACCTCCCAGGAACACCCTGACTTGCTCCCAGGTGCTCATCAGACACTCCTGGTACCCCCAGGCTCCCAGGTACACCTCTGACCTCCCAGGTGCTCCCTGATGCTCCCAGGTGCTCCTCTGACCTCCTAGTGCCTCTGGCCTCCCAGGTACCTCTGACACTCCGGTACACCTCAGACACTCCCAGGTACCTCAGACACTCCCAGGTATGCCTCTGGCACTCCCCAAGTACCTCTGACCTCCCAGGTTACCTCTGACACTCTCAGGATTGCCTCTGCCACTTCCAGGTAATCGTCTGACACTCCAGGTTACCTCTGACACTCCAGGAACACCTGACCTCCAGGTGCCTCCGACTCTCCCAGGTGCCTCCGAACTCCAGGTACACCTCCGACACTCCAAGACACCCCTGAGCACTCCCAGGTGCTCATCAGACACTCCCTGGTACACCCTGGCCTCCCAGGTACACCTCTGACCTCCAGGTGCTCACTGATGCTCCCAGGTGCTCCTCTGACCTCCCTATTGCTGCTTCTCTGAGCACTCCCAGGTACCTCTGACCTCCAGGGTACACCTCTGAAACTCCCAGGTACACCTCTGGCACTCCTGGTGCACCTCCGATGCCCAGGTACACCTTCGACCTCCCAGGTACCCATGACAGCCTCCGGGTACTCTCCCAGCCTCCCTGGTACACCTCTTGCTCCTGGTGCTCCACGGCCTCCAGTGCTGCTCCTGACCTCCCTAGTGCTTCTCTGACACTCCCAGGTACACCTCAAACCTCCCAGGTTCACCTCTGACCTCCCAGGTACCTCTGATGCTCCCAGGTGTCCCTCTGACACTGCATGAGCACTGCTGACACTCCCAGGTACACCGTCAGCCCTGCCAGGTGCCTGCTGACCTCACATGTGCCGGTAAAACGTTGCTCTGATCACCTAAGCGGCAATTGGTCCCAGTAGAGTTCACAGCGCCATAAACTCGTTGAACAGGCTTGAGTGTGGCTGCCATGAGTCTAGGACTACTTTTTGTGTCCTGGTGGCCCAGAAAATTATCATTCGGTACAATTATAGATCGTGGGTTCAAATACTACAGGTGGGGTGAGTGTTGATTATGTAGAGATAAATGCGCTATTGGAGCTAATAGAAAAATATATGGTTCCTCGGGTTTCGAAGCCGCATTTGGTAAAACGTTGCTGATTACAAGCGTCTGAATTGGTCCCCATTAAGAGGTTCCACGGCGCCATAAGCTGTTGAACAGGCTTTGTGTGAAAATATAGGAGAGTCTAGGAATGCTTTTAGTCTCCTGGTGAGCCAAGTGGCGTTCCCCGGTCATAATTAGAAGATCGTGGGTTCGAATCCTGGGTGGGGCGAGGTGTTGCCTGCAGAGAATCCGTGCTGTTAGGCTAATAGAAATATATATGGATCCTCGTGCTTGAGCGCATTTGGTAAAACGTTAGCCGATCACTAAGCGGCATCGGTGGTGCCATCAAGAGGTTCACGGCGCCTGGCTTTCGTTGAACAGGTTTTGTGTGAAATATAGCAGGGAGTCTAGGACTGCTTTTTATTGTCCTGGTGGCCCAGAGGTAGCGTTCCCCGGTCACAGGTATAAGATCGTGGAGTTCAATCCTGGTGGGGTGAGGTGTTGATTAAATGTAAAGAATCCATGCTATTAGGCTAATAAATATATGGATCCTTCTTGTTTTGAAGCCGCATTTGGTGAAATGTTGGTCTGATCACCCTAAACATACGGGTGTGGTCTACATTAGGTTTCACGGCTTGGCTCGTTGAGAACCCAGGCTATGTGTGAAATATAGCAGGTCGGACTGCTTTTATTGTCTGGTGGCCCAGAGTTAGTCCCCGGTCCTATAGTGAAGATTGTGGGTTCCAATCTGGTGGGTGAGTGTTGTTCTCATGTAAGTCATGTTTTATTGGAGTTAATAGAAATATATATGGATTTTTCGTGTTTCAGGCTTGGTTGGTAAGTAATTGCCCTGATCACTTAAAAGCGTACCCCAGTGGTCCCCAATAGAGGTTCACGGCACATATAGCTCGTTGAACAGGTTTTGTGTGAAATATAGCAGAGTCTAGGACTGCTTTTAATGTCCTGGTGGCCCAAGTGGCGTTCCCCGGTCACAATTATAAGATCGTGAGTTCAAATCTGTTAGGGGTGAGGTGTTGATTAAATGTAGAAGTCCCGCACGTGCTTTATTGAGCTAATAATGAATATACATGGATCCTTCTTGTTTCGAAGCCGCATTTGGTAAAATATTTGGTCCTGATCACCCCTAAGCAGCCACCGGTGGTCCCCATTAGAGTTCCATGGCATAAAAGCCTAGATTGAACTTGATCTTTGTGTGAAATATAGCAGAGTCTAGGACTGCTTTTAGTGTCCTCGAATGGCCTTGAAGGTAGCATTCGGTCACAATTATAAAGTCGTGGGTTCCGTCACAGGTGGGGTGAGGTGTTGATTATATGTAGAAGTCCGCGTGCTTTATTGGGCTTATAGAAATATATATGGATCCTCATGTTTCAGCTAGCATTTTGAGTAAACGTTGCTCGATTACCCTAAGCAGCACGGGTGGTCCCCATTAGGAGTTCCGCAGCGCCATAAGCTAGTTGAACAGGCGTTGTGTGAAACCTGCTTGAAGTCTAGGACTGCTTTTATTGTCTAGTGGCCCAGAGGTAGCATTCCCGGTCACAATTAACATAAGATCGTGGGTTCAAATGCCACAGTGGGGTAGAATGTTTGATTATATCTTAGAAGTCTAAATTGCTTTATTGGGCTAATGAAAAATATATGGATCTCTCGGGTTTCGAAGCGCATTTTAGTAAAACGTTGCTCTGATCACCTAAATAGCACAGGTGAATCTAGAGGTTCCACGGCGCCATAAGCTCGTTGAACAGGCTTTGTGTGAAATATAGGAGGAATACAAGACTCTTTTGTAGTCTCCTGGTGTTGAGCCAGAGGTAGCGTTCACGGTCTATTAGAAGATGCGTGGGTTTGAATCCTGGTGGGGTGGGGTGTTGATTATAGCAGAAGAAGTCAAGCATTAGCTGTTGGGCCTAATGGAAATATATATGGATCCTCGTGCTTGAAGCATGACTGATGCATCGTTGCTCCGATCCACCTAGCGGCATGGTGGTCCCCATCAGAGTTCACGGCGCCATAAGCTGGTGAACGAGCTTTGTGTGAAATATAGCAGAGTCTAGGACTGCTTTGTGTCCTGGTGGCCCAGAGGTAGCGTTCCCCAGTCACAATTATAAGATCGTGGGTTCAAATCCTGAGTGGGGTGAGGTGTTGATTAAATGTAGAAGTCCACGACCTTTATTGGGCTAATGGAAATATATATGGATCCTTCTTGATTTGAAAGCCGCATTTGGTAAAATATTGGTCTGAAGTCACCTAAACGCTTGGTGGTCCCCATTAGAGTTTCTGGCGCCCATAAAACAATTCAGGCCGACTGTGTGTGAAATATAGCAGAGTCTAGGACTGCTTTTATTGTCCTGGTGGCCCAGAGGTAGCGTTCCCCGGTCACAATTATAAGATCGAGGGTTCAAATCCTGGTGTGGTGAGGTGTTGATTAAATGTAGAAGTCCATGTGCTTTATTGGGCTAATGAAATATATATGGATCCTTCTTGTTTCGAAGCCGCATTTGGTAAAATGTTGGTCTGATCACCTAAGCAGCATGGGTGGTCCCCATTAGAGTTTCACGGCGCCATAAGCTCGTTGAACAGGCTATGTGTGAAATATAGCAGAGTCTAGGACTGCTTTTATTGTCCTGGTGGCCCAGAGTTAGCGTCCCCCGGTCACAATTATAAGATTGTGGGTTCAAATCCTGGTGGGGTGAGGTGTTGATTATATGTAGAAGTCCGCGTGCTTTATTGGGTTAATGATATATATATGGATCCTCGTGTTTCGAAGCCAGATTTGGTAAAACGTTGCCCTGATCACTTAAGCGGCACGGGTGGTCCCCATTAGAGGTTCACGGCGCCATAAGCTCGTTGAACAGGCTTTGTGTGAAATATAGCAGAGTCTAGAACTGCTTTTATTGTCGTGGTGGCCCAGAGGTAGCATACCCCGGACACAATTATAAGATCGTGGGTTTGAACCCTGGTGGGGTGAGGTGTTGATTATATGTAGAAGTCCGCGTGCTTTATTGGGCTAATGAAATATATATGGATCCTTCTTGTTTCGAAGCCGCATTTAGTAAAACGTTGGTCTGATCACCTAAGCGGCACGGGTGGTCCCCATTAGAGGTTCATGGCGCCATAAGCTCGTTGAACAGGCTTTGTGTGTAATATAGCAGAGTCTAGGACTGCTCTTGGTGTCCTGGTGGCCCAGAGGTAGCGTTCCCCGGTCACAATTAGAAGATCTTGGGTTCGAATCCTGGTGGGGTGTGTTGTTGATTATATGAAGAAGTGAGCGTGCTTTATTGGGCTAATGAAATATATATGGATCCTCGTGTTTCGAAGCCGCATTTGGTGAAACGTTGCTCTAATCACCTAAACGGCATGGGTGGTCCCCATTAGAGGTTCACGGCGCCATAAGCTCATTGAACAGGCTTTGTGTGAAATATAGCAGAGTCTAGGACTGCTTTTATTGTCCTGGTGGCCCAGCGGTAGCGGTCCCCGGTCACAAATATAAGATCGTTGGTTCAAATCCTGGTGGGGTGAGGTGTTGATTACATGTAGAAGTCCGCGTGCTTTAATGGTCTAATGAAATATATATGGACCCTCGGGTTTCGAAGCCACATTTGGTAAAACGTTGCTCTGATCACCTAAGCGGCACGGGTGGTCCCCATTAGAGGTTCACGGCGCCATAAGCTCTTTGAACAGGCTTTCTGTGAAACATAGCAGAGTCTAGGACTGCTTTTATTGTCCTGGTGGCCCAGAGGTAGCATTCCCCGGTCACAATTAAAAGATCGTGGGTTCAAATGCTGGTGGGGTGAGGTGTTGATTATATGTAGAAGTCTGCGTGCTTTATTGGGCTAATGAAAAATATATGGATCCTCGGGTTTCGAAGCCGCATTTGGTAAAACGTTGCTCTGATTACCTACGCGGCACGGGTGGTCCCCATTAGAGGTTCACGGCGCCATAAGCTCGTTGAACAGGCTTTGTGTGAAATATAGGAGAGTCTAGGAATGCTTTTAGTCTCCTGGTGAGCCAGAGGTAGCGTTCCCCAGTCATAATTAGAAGATCGTGGGTTCGAATCCTGGTGGGGTGAGGTGTTGATTATATGAAGAAGTCCGCGTGCTTTATTGGGCTAATGAAATATATATGGATCCTCGTGCTTCGAAGCCGCATTTGGTAAAACGTTGCTCCGATCACCTAAGCGGCATGGGTGGTCCCCATCAGAGGTTCACGGCGCCATAAGCTCGTAGAACAGGTTTTGTGTGAAATATAGCAGAGTCTAGGACTGCTTTTATTGTCCTGGTGGCCCAGAGGTAGCGTTCCCCGGTCACAATTATAAGATCGTGGGTTCAAATCCTGGTGGGGTGAGGTGTTGATTAAATGTAGAAGTCCGCGTGCTTTATTGGGTAAATGAAATATATATGGATCCTCGTGTTTCGAAGCCAGATTTGGTAAAACGTTGCCCTGATCACTTAAGCGGCACGGGTGGTCCCCATTAGAGGTTCACTGCGCCATAAGCTCGTTGAACAGGCTTTGTGTGAAATATAGCAGAGTCTAGGACTGGTTTTATTGTCCTGGTGGCCCAGAGGTAGCGTCCCCCGGTCACAATTATAAGATTGTTGGTTCAAATCCTGGTGGGGTGAGGTGTTGATTATATGTAGAAGTCCGCGTGCATTAATGGTCTAATGAAATATATATGGATCCTCGGGTTTCGAAGCCACATTTGGTAAAACGTTGCTCTGATCACCTAAGCGGCACGGGGGGTCCCCATTAGAGGTTCACGGCGCCATAAGCTCGTTGAACAGGTTTTTTGTGAAATATAGCAGAGTCTAGGAATGCTTTTAGTGTCCTGGTGGGCCAGATGTAGCGTTCCCCGGTCACAATTATAAGATCGTGGGTTCAAATCCTGGTGGGGTGAGGTGTTGATTATATGTAGAAGTCCGCATGCTTTATTGGGCTAATGAATTATACATGGATCCTCGTGTTTCGAAGCCAGATTTGGTAAAACGTTGCCCTGATCACCTAAGCGGCACGGGTGGTCCCCATTAGAGGTTTATGGTGCCATAAGGTCGTTGAACAGGCTTTATGTGAAATTTAGCAGAGTCTAAGACTGCTTTTATTGTCCTAGTGGCCCAGAGGTAGCGTTTCCTGGTCACAATTATAAGATCGTGGGTTCAAATCCTGGTAGGGTGAGGTGTTGATTATATGTAAAAGTCCACGTGCTTTATTGGGCTAATGAAATATATATGGATCCTCGTGTTTCGAAACCGGATTTGGTAAAACGTTGCTCTGATCACCTAAGCGGCACTGGTGGTCCCCATTAGAGGTTCATGGCGCCATAAGGTCGTTGAACAGGCTTTGTGTGAAATATAGTAGAGTCTAGGACTGCTTTTCTTGTCCTGGTGGCCCAGAGGTAGCGTTCCCCGCTCACAATTATAAGATCGTGGCTTCAAATCCTGGTGGGGTGAGGCTTTGATTATATGTAGAAGTCTGCGTGCTTTATTGGGCTAATGAAATATTTATAGATCCTCGGGTTTCGAAGCCGCATTTGGTTAAACGTTGCTCTGATCACCTAAGCGGCACGGGTGGTCCCCTATAGTGGTTCAAAGCGCCATAAGCTCGTTGAACAGGCTTTGTGTGAAATTTAGTAGAGTCTAGAACTGCTTTTATTGACGTGGTGGCCCAGAGGTAGCATACCCTGGTCACAATTATAAGATCGTGGGTTTGAACCCTGGTGGGGTGAGGTGTTGATTATATGTAGAAGTCCGCATGCTTTATTGGGCTAATGAAATATACATGGATCCTCGTGTTTCGAAGCCAGATTTGGTAAAACGTTGCCCTGATCACCTAAGCGGCACGGGTGGTCCCCATTAGAGGTTCATGGTGCCATAAGGTCGTTGAACAGGCTTTATGTGAAATATAGCAGAGTCTAGGACTGCTTTTATTGTCCTAGTGGCCCAGAGGTAGCGTTTCCTGGTCACAATTATAAGATCGTGGGTTCAAATCCTGGTAGGGTGAGGTGTTGATTATATGTAGAAAGATCCACGCGTGCTTTATTGGGCTAATGAAATATATATGGATCCTCGTGTTTCGAAGGCAGTTTGGTAAAACGTTGCTCTGATCACCTAAAGCGGCACTGGTGGTCCCATTAGAAGTTCATGGCGCCAAAGGTGTTTGAACAGGCTTTGTGTGAAATATAGTAGGAGTCTAGGACTGCTTTTCTTGTCCTGGTGGCCCAGAGGTAGCGTTCCCCGGTCACAATTATAAGATCGTGGCTTCAAATCCTGGTGGGGTGAGGCTTAGATTATATGTAGAAGTCTGCGTGCTTTATTGGGCTAATGAAATATTTATGGATCCTCGGGTTTCGAAGCCGCATTTGGTTAAACGTTGCTCTGATCACCTAAGTGGCACGGGTGGTCCCCTATAGTGGTTCATAGCGCCATAAGCTCGTTGAACAGGCTTTGTGTGAAATATAGTAGAGTCTAGAACTGCTTTTATTGTCGTGGTGGCCCAGAGGTAGCATACCCCGGTCACAATTATAAGATCGTGGGTTTGAACCCTGGTGGGGTGAGGTGTTGATTAAATGTAGAAGTCCGCTTGCTTTATTGGGCTAATGAAATATATATGGATCCTTCTTGTTTCGAAGCCGCATTTAGTAAAACGTTGGTCTGATCACCTAAGCGGCACGGGTGGTCCCCATTAGAGGTTCATGGCGCCATAAGCTCGTTGAACATGCTTTGTGTGTAATATAGCAGAGTCTTGGACTGCTCTTAGTGTCCTGGTGGCCCAGAGGTAGCGTTCCCCGGTCACAATTAGAAGATCTTGGGTTCGAATCCTGGTGGGGTGTGTTGTTGATTATATGAAGAAGTGAGCGTGCTTTATTGGGCTAATGAAATATATATGGATCCTCGTGTTTCGAAGCCGCATTTGGTAAAACGTTGCTCTGATCACCTAAGCGGCATGGGTGATCCCCATTTGAGGTTCACGGCGCCATAAGCTCGTTGAACAGGCTTTGTGTGAAATATAGCAGAGTCTAGGACTGCTTTTATTGTCCTGGTGGCCCAGAGGTAGCGTTCCCCGGTCACAATTATAAGATCGTTGGTTCAAATCCTGGTGGGGTGAGGTGTTGATTACATGTAGAAGTCCGCGTGCTTTAATGGTCTAATGAAATATATATGGATCCTCGGGTTTCGAAGCCACATTTGGTAAAACGTTGCTCTGATCACCTAAGCGGCACGGGTGGTCCCCATTAGAGGTTCACGGCGCCATAAGCTCTTTGAACAGGCTTTGTGTGAAACATAGCAGAGTCTAGGACTGCTTTTATTGTCCTGGTGGCCCAGAGGTAGCATTCCCCGGTCACAATTAAAAGATCGTGGGTTCAAATGCTGGTGGGGTGAGGTGTTGATTATATGTAGAAGTCTGCGTGCTTTATTGGGCTAATGAAAAATATATGGATCCTCGGGTTTCGAAGCCGCATTTGGTAAAACGTTGCTCTGATTACCTACGCGGCACGGGTGGTCCCCATTAGAGGTTCACGGCGCCATAAGCTCGTTGAACAGGCTTTGTGTGAAATATAGGAGAGTCTAGGAATGCCTTTAGTCTCCTGGTGAGCCAGAGGTAGCGTTCCCCGGTCATAATTAGAAGATCGTGGGTTCGAATCCTGGTGGGATGAGGTGTTGATTATATGAAGAAGTCCGCGTGCTTTATTGGGCTAATGAAACATATATGGATCCTCGTGCTTCGAAGCCGCATTTGGTAAAACGTTGCTCCGATCACCTAAGCGGCATGGGTGGTCCCCATCAGAGGTTCACGGCGCCATAAGCTCGTTGAACAGGCTTTGTGTGAAATATAGCAGAGTCTAGGACGGCTTCTATTGTCCTGGTGGCCCAGAGGTAGCGTTCCCCGGTCACAATTATAAGATCGTGGGTTCAAATCCTGGTGGGGTGAGGTGTTGATTAAATGTAGAAGTCCACGTGCTTTATTGGGCTAATGAAATATATATGGATCCTTCTTGTTTTGAAGCCGTATTTGTTAAAATGTTGGTCTGATCACCTAAGCAGCACGGGTGGTGCCCATTAGAGTTTCACGGCGCCATAAGCTCGTTGAACAGGCTATGTGTGAAATATAGAAGAGTCTAGGACTGCTTTTATTGTCCTGGTGGCCCAGAGTTAGCGTCCCCCGGTCACAATTATAAGATTGTGGGTTCAAATCCTGGTGGGGTGAGGTGTTGATTATATGTAGAAGTCCGCGTGCGTTATTGGGTTAATGAAATATATATGGATCCTCAAAATGTTTAGTCAGGTGGTAAAACGTTGCCCTGATCATATTAGCCTTGGGTAATTCTGATAAGTTCACGGCATATACGCTTCGTTGAACAGGCTTTAATGTGAAATAGCAAGTCTAGGACCTTTTATTGTCTATAGTGGCCAGGGTATCCCCGGTCACAATTATAAGATTGGTTCAAATCGTGGGTTGAAAGTGTTGATTATGTATATATGAGGTCCAGCGTGCTTTATTGGAGGTTAATGAACTATATATGGATCCTCGTGTTTGAAATGAATTTGGTAAACATTGCCTGATCACCTGGTGGGGCCCAGTCAGAGAGTTCACGGCGTATAAGCTCGTTGAACAGGCTTTGTGTGAAATATAGCAGAGTCTGGGACTGCTTTTTATTGTCCTAGTAAACTGAAGTGATTTCTAATTAAATTATAAGATCGTAGGTTCCAAATCCTGGTGGTGAGTGTTGATTATATGTAAAAGTCCGTGCTTTATTGGGCTAATGATATATGGATCCTCGTGTTTCGAAGCCAGGTTTGGTAAGCGTTGCTCCCCCAATCCTCCCTCATGGCACTAGTGGTCCCCCATTAGAGTTCATAGCTTATAGGGTCATTGAACGGAGGCTTTGTGTAAAATATGACGATCTAGGACTGCTTCTTGTCCTGTTGGCCGGTAAATTTGGTCACAATTATAAGATCGTGGCCCGTCCTGGTGGGATTAGGTTGAAATCCTGGTGGTGAGGTGTTGATTATGTATAGAAGTCCTTGTGCTTTGGGCTAATAGAATACTATGGATCCTCTGTATTTCCAAGCGGATTTGGTGAAACGTTTATCTCCTGATCACCTAGCGGCCTGGGTGGTCCTCATTAGAGTTCACGGCGCCATAAGCTCGTTGAACAGGCTTTATTGTGAAATATGACGAAGTCTAGGACTGCTTTTATTGTCCTTATGGCCCGGTGGCATTTCGGGTCTAGATCAAATGGTTCAAATCCTGGTGGGGTGAGGTGTTGATTATATGCAGAAGTCACGTGCTTTATTGGGCTAATGAAATATGTGGATCACCGTCTTTGACGGTTAGTGAAAACGTTATCTGACCACTCGCGGCATGGTGGTCCCTTGAGGAGTTCATGGCGCCATAAGGTCGTTGAACAGGCTTTGTGGCAAATATATTAAGAGTCTGAGACTGCTTTGTGTCCTGGTGGCCCAGAGGTAGCATGCAGTCATTTATAAGATCGTGAGTTTGAATCCTGGTGGGGTGAGGTGTTGATTATATGTAGAAGTCCATGTTGCTGTGCGTTTGCATCAAATATCTTTGGAATCTCGTGTTTGAGCGGATTTGGTAAACGTTGCTCTTATACGCCTATGCTTTGGGTGGTCCCCGATAGAGTTCCACGGCGCCATAAGCTCGTTGAACAGGCTTTAATGAAATATACCCAGAGTCTGGACTGCTTTTTATTGTCCTGGTAGCCCAGAGGTGGCGTTCCCAGTCACAATTATAAGATGTTAATGTTCAAATCTGTGGTGGGGTGAATTATTTGATTATGTGCGGTCTGTGTTTGTAGGCTAATAGAAATATATATGGATCTCGATGTTTTGAAACCGCATTGGTAAAACGTTGTTCTGATCACCTAAGCGGCACGGGTGAGTCCCCATTAGGAGTTCTGGGCGCCTACGCTAGATGAACAGGCTGTGTGAAATATAGCAAGTCTGGGACTGCTTTATTGTCCTGGTGGCCCAGAGGTAGCATTCGTTGCAATTAGATCGTGGGTCCAAATCATGAGATATTTGATTATATGTAGAAGTCCGCGTGCTTTGTTAGATAATAAAAATATATGGATCCTCGGGTTTTGACCGTGTTGGTAAACGTTATCTGATCACCTAGCGGCACGTTTGGTCCCCATTAGAGGTTCACGGCGCCATAAGCTCTCGTTGACAGGCTTTGTGTGCAATATAGCAGAGTCTAGGAATGCTTTTAATTGTCCTGTTGGCCCAAGTGGCGTCGGTCACAATTATAAGACGTTGGTTTAAATCCTAGTGGGTGAGGTGTTGATTATATGTAGAAGTCCGCGATGCTTTAATGGTCTAATAAGAATATTATGGATCCCTCTTGTTTCGAAGCTACATTTGATAAACATTGCTCTAGTCACCTAAGCCTGCAGGGGTCCCCATTAGAGGTTACCTGGCTCGTTAGACAGGCTTTATGGCAGCTCTTCTTGAAGTCTAGGAATGTCTTTTAGTGTCCTGGTGGGCCAAAATCAGCGTTCAGTCACAATTAAGATGCATTGAGTTCGAATCCTGAGTTGGGTGAGTGTGAAGTTATATAGAAGAAGTCAGCGTGCTTTATTGAGGCTAATAGAATATATATGGATCCTCGTGTTTCAAGCCGCATTTGGTAAACGTTGCTCGATCACTGGCAGCGTCAATGGTACTGATAGAGTTCACGGCTTGTGACTTGAATTGAACAGGCTTTGTGTGAAATATGGCAAGTCTAGGACTGCTTTTTGTATCCTGGTGACGTATGCAGTGCTTGTACGGTTGTGGGACAAATTCTGGTGGGGTAAGTGTTGATTCAAGCTTTGTGGGCTGGCAAAATATATGGATCCTCGTGATTCAAAGCAGCATTTTAGTGAAACGTTGCTCTGATCACCTAAAGCGACACGGGTGGTCCCATTTAGAAGATTCTTGGCACCATAATCTCGTTAGAACAGACTTTATTAGCGAAATATAGCAGAATCTAGGACTGCTTTATTGTCTGGCAGAGGTAGCTTGTTCGCCCGTCACCAGTTAGAATCGTGGGTTCAAATCCTGGTCAGGGTGGTCTGTTGATTATAACAAGTCGCGTGCTTTATTGGGCTAATGAAATATATGGATCCTCGTGTTTGACGCATTTGGTGTAAGCGTTGTTCTGATCACCTAAGCTGACATAGATGGTCCCCATTATTAGAGGTTCTGGGCGCCACAAGCTTCGTTGAACAGGCTTTGTGAAATATAGCAGAGTCTAGGACTGCTTTTATTGTCCTGGTATTTGAAGGTAGCATTCCCCGGTCACAATTATAGATCGTGGAATAAAATCCTGGCGGGTGGATATTGATTGTATATGTAAGTCGCGTGCTTTATGGGCTAATGAAAATATATATGGATCCTCGGGTTTTTGAAGCCGTGTTGGTAAAACATTGCTCACATTCACTAAAGCGGCCTGATTTGGTCCCATCAGAAGTTCACGCGCCATAAGCTCGTTGAACAGGCTTTGCTTCTTAATATAGCAGAGTCTAGGAACCTTTAGTGTCCTGGTGGCCCCAGGGTAACGTCCCCAGTCACAATTATAAGACCATAAGTTCCAAATCCTGGTGGGGTGAGGTGTTGATTATATGTAGAAGTCATACATGCTTTGTTAGGCTAATGAAAATATATATGGATCCTCGTTTTTCGAAGCCGCATTTAGAAAAACTTTGCTCTGATTGCCTAAATGACGGTGGTCCCATTAGAGTTCACGGTATCCAAGCTCGTTGAACAGGCTTTGTGTAAATATAGCAAAGTCCTGGGACTGCTTTTAGTATATAATTGGCCAAGTGAATTACGGTCTGAATTAGAAGATCGTGGGTTCGAATCCTGGTTAGGGTGAGGTGTTGATTATATGAAAGTCGCGTGCTTTATTGGGCTATTAAAATATATAGGGATCCTCGTGATCGAAGCATACAGTAAAACGTTACCCTGATCACACCTAAGCAGCAGGTGGTCCCCATTAGAGGTTCAGCATATAAGCTCATTGAACAGGCTTTGTGTGAAATATAGCAGGAATTAAGTTTCTTTTATTGTCCTGGTGGCCCAGGGTAGCGTTCACGGTCCTATAATTAGATAAATGAGTTCAAATCCTGGTGGGGTGGTGTTGATTATGTAGAATCCGGCGTGTAGCTGTGGTCTAATAGTCTCTTTCTGCAGATCCTCGGGGTTTGAAGCGCATTTGGTAAAAATGTTGGTCAGTCACCCTAAATAAGCCTGTGGTCCCCATCAGAGGTTCCGCAGCGCCATAAGATCGTTGAACAGGCTTTGTGTGAAATATGTGAAGTCTAGGACTGCTTTTATTATTGTCTGTGGCCCAAGTGGCGTCCCCCTGTCACAATTATAAGATTGTGGGTTTCAAATCCTGGTGGTAGAGATATTGGTGTATGTAGAAGTCGTGCTTTAATGGTCTAATAAATATATATGGATCCTCGTGTTTTTGAAAGCATTTGATAAAAATATTGCTCTGATCACCCTAAGCAGCAGGTGTCCCCATTGAAATTCACGGCATGTCCATAAGCTCGTTAGCAGACAGGCTTTGGCAAAAATATAGCAGAGTCTAGGACTGCTTATTTTTGTCTGGTGGCCCAAGTGTATTCCCCTTCACAATTATAGATCATTGAGTTCAAATCTGGGTGGTGAATTTAATTGATTATAAATCGTGCTTTATTGGGCTAATGAAAAATATATGGATCCTCGGGTTTCGAAGCCGCATTTGGGCATTAACAATCCGTAAGCGGCGCAGGGGGAATTACGACAAATTTCACACTGCTTTTAAGCTCGTTAGACAGGCTTTGTGTGAAATATGGCAAGAATCTAGGAGATGGCTTTTAGTGTCCTGAGTATGAGCCAGTAAGCGTTCCCCAGTCACAATTAAATTTAACGGGTTGATCTAGTCAAGGGTGAGAGTGTTTTATTATATGAAGAAGTCCGTGCTTTATTGGGCTAATAAATATATATAACAGATCTCGTGTTTCAAGCCGCTGTTGGTAAAAACGTTACTCTGATCACCTAAAGCGGCATGGTGGTCCCCATTAGAAGTTTCACGGCGCCGCCATCATTAGAACTGATCTTTGTGTAAAAATGCAATACGAGTCTACGAATATTTTAGTGTCCTGGTGGCCCCAGAGGTAGCATTCTGACCACAATTATAGATCGTGGGTTAAATCCTTGGTAGGGTTGAGGTGTTTACCAATAACGCAAAATCCTGTTTGTGCTTTATTGGTAATAAAATATATATGGATCATACCTTGTTTTCGTAGCCGCATTTGGTAAAAACGTTTATATAGAATCTACTTTCATGACTTTGATCGGGTCTGCATTAAGTTCATGGCGCCATAGGTCAATTGAACGAAGCTTTGTGTGAAAATATAGTAAGTCTAGGACTGCCTTTTGTGTCCTAAACAAGCCCAGAGATAGCCTCATCGGTCACAATTAATAGATCGTGGGTTGAATCCTGGTGGGGTGAGAGTGTTGATTATATACTGAAAGTCCGTGCTTTATTGGGCTAATGAAATACATGATCCTTCTTGTTTGACATTTGGTAAAGAGTTGAGATCTGATCACCTCACAAGCACGGGTGGTCCCATTAAGTTCACAGCATATAAGCTGCGTTGAACAGGCTTTGTGTGAAACCATAGCAGAGTCCTGAGACCTGCTTTATTGTCCTGGTTATTTAGAGGTAGCGTCAGTGCAATTATAAAATTGGGTTCAAATCCTAATTGGGGTGAAATTCAACTGATTTATATGTAAGTCAGCGATTATTTTATTGGGCTAATGAAATATATGGATCCTCGTGATTTGACCGCATTTAGTAAAACGTTGCTCTGAACACTATAGCGCGGGTGGTCCCCGTAGAGAGGTTCACGGCGCCATCTCGTTGAACAAACTTGTGGCGGAAATATATCAGAATCAGGACTGCTTTATTGTCCTGGTGGCTTTTGAAATCAGCGTTCCCCGTCACAATTAGAAGATAGTGGTTTCCAAATCACCTGGTGGGGTGAGGTGTTGATTATATGTAGAAGTCCGGCGTGCTGTTAAGTGAAATATATATATGGATCCTCGTGTTTGCAAAGCTGGTTGGTAAAACGTTGCTCCTGATCACCTAAACAGCCTTTGAGTGGTCCCCATTAGAGGTTCACGTATATAAGCTCATTGAACAGGCTTTATGAAATATTGTAGGGTCTAGGAATGCTTTTTGTGTCTTGTTGGGCCAGAGTAGCGTTCCCCAGTCACAATTAGAAGATCGTGGGTTCGAATACTGGTGGGGTGAGGTGTTGATTATGAAGAAGTCGTGCTTTTTGTTGGGCTAATGAAATATATGGATCGTGTTTTGAAGTAGCATTTGGTAAACGTTGCTCTGTCATAGCGGTTGGGTGGTCCCATTAGAGTTCATGGCGTATAAGCTCGTTGAACAGGCTTTGTGTGAATTGAAGTCTGGAATTTGCTTTTATTGTCCTGAGTAGCTCCAGTGGCGTCCCCGGTCTGTTATGAATCATGGGTTCAAATCAGGTGGGGTGAGGTGTTGATTATGTCTTAAAATCCGATAGCTGTTAGGCGATTGAAATATATGGATCCGCGTTTCCGAAGCCGCATTTGCGGTAAAAACGTTGCTTTGATCTCTAATGACGCAGGTAGTCCCCATTAGAGGATTCAGCTACTTAAGCTAGTTGAACAGTCTTTATTATGAAATATAGCAGGTCTCGACTGCATTTTAATTGTCCTGGTGGCCCAGAGGTATGCATTCTGACCCACAGTGCTCACGAATCAATGAGGGTTTAAATCATGGTGGGGTGAGTGTTTTTATATGCTTAAAAGTCCGCATTAGCTGTGCGACTAATGAAATATATATGGATCCTCGTGTTTGACGGATATGGTAAACGTTGCTCTGATCACTAAGCGGCACAGGTGGTCATTAGAGGTTCACGCCGTAGCCATAAGGTCGTTAAACAGGCTTTATGTGGAAATATAGTAAGTCTAGGACTGCCTTTTTATTGTCCTGATGGCCCAGAGGTAGCATATCCGGTCACAATTACTATAAGATCCTGGGTTTGAATCTGGTGGGGTGGGGTGTTGATTATATGTCGAAGTCAAGGTGCTTTATTGGGCTATAAAATATATTTGGATCCTCGTGTTTGAAGCGCATTTGGTAAAACGTTGCTCTGATCACCCCTAAACATACGAATTGGTCCCCATCAGGGTTCACAGCGCCACTGCTAGCTCGTTGAACAGGCTTTACATGTGAAACTGCTTAGAGTCTAGGACTCATTTTTATTGAACCTGGTGGCCCAGAACAATTCCCCAATCACATTTATAGATGTAGGTTCAAATCCTGGTGTGGTGAGGTGTTGATTATATGCCAAAGTCCTTGTGCTTTATTGGGCTAATAGAATATATATGGATCTCGTGTTTTCCAAGCGGTTGGTAAAACGTTGCTCTGATCACCTAAGCGTACGGGTGGTCCTCATTAGAGGTTCACAACCATAAGCTCGTTAAGACAGGCTGGCTGAAATATAGCAGAGTCTAGGACTGCTTTTATTGTCATGTATTTAGAGGTAGCGTTTCGGTCACAATTATAAGATCGTGGGTTCAAATCTGGTGGGGTGAGTGTTTGATCCTTAACTATGCAGAAGTCGGCGTGCTTTATTGGAGCTAATGAAATATATATGGATCTCGTGTTTCGAAGCGGTTGATGAAACGTTGCTCTGATCCTCCTAATAATCCTGCCGGGTATTGGTCCCCCATTAGAGTTCATAGCCATAAAGCTCGTTGAACAGGCTTTGTGAGAAATATAGCAGAGTCTGGGATTTCTTTTTTTTTTGTCCTCGTGGCCCAGCGATAAGTTCCAGTCACAATTATAAGATCGTGGGTTCAAATCCTGAGTAGAATTTGAGTGTTGATTATATGTAGAAGTCCGCGTGCTTTAATGAGTCTAATAAATATATATGGATCCTCTTGTTTCGAAGCCACATTTGGTAAACGTTGCTCCTGATCACCCTAAGCGGCACGAGGGGTCCCATTAGAGTTCACGGCATCCATAAGCTCGTTGAACAGGCTTTGTGTGAAATATAGCAGAGTCTATAGGAATAACTTTAGTGTCCTGGTGGGCCAAAGTAGCGTTCAGTCCTGATGGAAGATCAATGGGTTCGAATCCTGGTGGGGTGAAAAGTCGCGATTATGAAGAAGAAGTCGCGTGCTTCCTGACAGGCTAATAGAATATATGGATCCTCGTGTTTTTGACGCATTTGGTAAAAACGTTTAACCGATCACTAAGCCCGGCGTCACGTGAATTCATTAGGAGTTCCTGACGCCTGCGGCTCATTGAACAGGCTTTAATGACGATATAGCAGAGTCTGGAACTGCTTTTGTGTCCTGGTAAGCCAGAAGGTAAGCGTCCCCGGTCACAATTATAAGATTGGCGGTTTCAAATTCTGGTAGGGTGAGTGTTGATTATATGTAAGAAGTCCGCGTTCTATTTAGGCTATTAAAAATATATATGGATCCTCGTGATTCGGCTTGCATTTGGTAAAACGTTGCTCCTGATCACCTCAGCGGCACGGTGGTCGACAGGGTTCAGCGCCATAATCTCGTTGAACGAGCTTTGTGTGAAGCCTGTAGAAGATCTGGGACTGCTTTTATTGTCTGTTAGCCCCAGAGGTAGCATTCGCCCGTCTGAGTTAGAATCGTGGGTTCAAATCCTGGTGGGGTGAGGTGTTGATTATATCTTAGAGTCATGGCGTGCTATTGATTCAATAAATATATGGATCCTCGTGTTTCGAAGTCGCATTTGTGGTAAACGTTGTTCTATGATCACCCTGGCGACGCAATTGGTCCCATTAGAGGTTCTGGGCGCCACGGCTCGTTAGACAGGCTTTGTGTGAAATATAGCAGAGTCTGGACTGCTTTTATTGTCCTGGTGGCCCAGAGGTAGCATTCCCCGATTAGCAATTTATAAGATCATTGGTTAAATCCTGGTGAGGTGAGGATATTGATTATATACTTAAGTCCGCGTGCTTTATTAGGCTAATGAAAAATATGCTGGTTCCTCGGGTTCCAGGCATTTTGGTAAAACGTTGCTCTGATCACCTGGCGGCAGCAGTCCCCATTAGGGAGTTCCACCGGCGCCAAAAGCTAGGTGACAGCTTTGTGTGAAATATAGCAGAGTCTGAGGACTGCTTTAGTGTCCTAATTATTGGCCCAGTAGCTACGGTCACAATTAGAAGATAAATGAGTTCGAATCCTGGTGGGGTGAGGTGTTGATTATATGAAGAATCATACGTGTACTGTGGGCTAATGAAATATATAGGGATCCTCTCGTGTTTCAAGCCGCATTTGGTAAACCCTCTGATCACCCTAAGCAGCAATTGGTCCCCATTAGAGTTCTACTTCCATAAGCTCATTGAACAGGCTTTGTGTGAAATATAGCAGAGTCTAGGACTGCTTTATTGTCCTGGTAGCCCAGTGGCGTTCCCCAGTCACAATTATAAGATCGTGAAGTTCAAATCCTGTGGTGGGAGTGAGGTGTTGATTATATGTAAGTCGCGATAGCTATTGGTCTAATAGAAATATATATGGATCACCGGGTTTGAAACTGTTTATTTGGTAAAATGTTGGTCTGATCACCTAAAGCGACGCAATTGGTCCCAGTGGGGTTCAGCGCCATAAGCTCGTTAGACAGGCTTTGTGTAAGAAATATAGCAGGAGTCTAGGACTGCTTTATTGTCTAATTGGCCCAGGGGCGCGTCCCCAGTCACAATTATAAGATCGTGGGTTCAAATCCTGGTGGGGGTGAGGTGTTGATTATATGTAAGTCGCGTGCTTTATTGGAGTAATAAGAATATATATGGATCCGCGGGTTTCCTAGCGCATTTGGTAAACGTTGCTCTGATCACCTAAGCGTATGGTGGTCCCCATTAAGTTCCACGGCGCTAAGCTTCGTTGAAGACAGTCTTTGTGTGAAATATAGCAAGTCTCATTAGCAAGTGTCCTCGTAAACAGTAGCATTCTGACCCGCGATTATAAGATCGTGGGTTCAAATCATGGTGGGGTGAGGTGTTTATGTGGAAATCGGCGTACTTTATTAGGTTAAAAGAAATATATGTGGATCCTCGTGTTTCAAGCCGGATGTGGTAAAAACGTTGCTCTGATCACCTAAGCAGCGCAGGTGGTCCCCATTAGAAGTTCATGGCGCCATGGGGTCGTTAAACAGGCTTTGTGTGAAATATAGTAGAGTCTAGGACTGCTTTTATTGTCTGATAGCCCAGAGGTATATCGGTCATAATTATAAGATGGTAGGTTTTGAATTCCTGGTGGGGTGAAGTGTTGATTATATCTTAGAAGTCCAGTGCTCCCGAGGTAGCGTTCGGTCACAATTATAAGATCGTTGGTTTGAAATCCTGGTGGGGTGAGTGTTGATTGTATGTAGAAGTTGGCGTGCTTTATTGGGCTAATAAATATATATGGATCCTCCTGTTTTGACGCATTTGGTAAAACGTTGCTCTGATCACCTAAGCGGCGCGGGTGGTCCCCATTAAGTTCAGCGATTGCATAAGCCCGTTGAACGGGCTTTTGTGAAATATAACAAGTCTAGGACTGCTTTTATTGTCCTGGTGGCCCAGAGGTAGCGTTCCCGGTCACAATTATAAGATCTTGATGGGTTGAAATCCTGGTGGGGTGAGGTGTTGATTATATGTAAGTCCGCGCGTGCTTTATTGGGTAATGAAATATATATGGATCCTCGTGTTTCGAAGCCGGCATTTGTTAAACGTTGCTCTGATCACCTAAGCGGCACAGGTGTGTTCATTATGAGGGTTCAATTATAAGTTCGTTGAACAGGATTTGTGTGAAATATAGTAAGTCTATGAATGCTTTTATTGTCTTGGTAGCCCAGAGTGTACGTTTCCCGGTCACAATTATGATCTTGGCTTCAAATCTGGTGGGGTGAGCGTTGATTATAGCTCATGAAATCTGCGTGCTTTATTGGCTAATGAAATATATATGGATCCTCGTGTTTTGAAGCCGCATTTGGTTAAACGTTGCTCTGATCTGCCTAATGCGCGGTGGTCTATAGTTGTTCCAGCGCCATAAGCTCGTTGGACAGGCTGTGTAAATATGGTAGAGTATTAGACTGCTTTTATTGTCCTGGTGGAGAGGTAGAATTCTTGGTCTGATATAGGTGTGGGTTTGAATCCTGGTGGGTGAGGTGTTGATTATTGTAGAAGTAAGAGTGCTTTATTGGGCTATTGAAATATATATTGATCCTGCGTGTTTCGGGCGGATTTGGTAGAAACGTTGCTCTGATCACTTATGACGGGTGGTCCTGATTAGAGTTCTGGCGCTGTCAGCTAGATTGAACAGGCTTTTGTAAAAATATATGAGAATCAGGGCTGCTTTTATTTGTCCTGGTGGCCCAGAGGTAGCTACGGTCTAATTATAAGATCGTGGGTTTAAATCCTGGTGGGGTGGTCTGATTATATGCAGAATCCATGATGCTTTATTAGAATTTAATGAAATATATATGGATCCGTGTTTCAGGCTTCGCATTTGGTAAAACCGTTGCTCGTCACCTAAGTGGCACAGGTGGTCCCCCAATGAGAGTTCACGGCACCACAAGCTCGTTGTTCTGAGCTGTGTGAAAATATAGCAGGTCAGGGGCTGCTTTTATTGTCCTGGTGGCCCAAGAGGAGTAGCGTTACCCGGTCTGGTATAAGATCGTGGCTTCAAATCCTTGTGGGGTGAGCGTTGATTGCCTCTTAACTGAGAAGTCCGCCTGCTTTATTGGGCTAATGAAATATCTATCTGGATCCTCGTGATGTTTCCAGCGGATTTTGGTAAAAACGTTGCTCCTGATCACCTAAAGGTAATCCGCAGTGGTCCCCATTAAGTTCATGAAGTAGCCATAAGGTCGTTGAACAGGCTTTGTGTGAAATATAGTAAAGTCTAGGACTGCTTATAGTGTCCTGATGGCCCCGCAGGTAGCGTTCCTCAGTCACAGTTATAAGATCGTGGGTTCGAATCTGGTTGGGTGAGGTGTTGATTATATGTTTAGAAGTCGCGTGCTTTATTGGGCTAATGAAGAATTTATATGGATCTCGTGTTTAAGCGGTTGGTAAAAGCGTTGCTCTGATCACATAAGCGTACGGGTGGTCCCCTTTAGTGGTTCACTAGTATAGCTAGTTGAACAGGATTTGTGTGAAATATGGAGAGTCTAGGACTGCTTTTATTGTCCTAATTGGCCCAGAGGTAGCGTTCCCGGTCTAAAATTATAGATCGTTGGTTGAATCCTGGTGGGGTGAGGTGTTGATTATATGTAGAATCGGTGTGGTTTTGGGCTAATGAAATATATATGGATCCTAGTGTTTCCAGCGGTTGTTAAAACTTTGCTCTGATCACCTAAGCGTAGCAGGTGGTTCCTATTAGGGGTTCATGGCGCCATAAGGTCGTTGAACAGGCTTTGTGTGATATATAGTAGAGTCTAGGACTGCTTTTATTGTCCTGGTTGCCCAAGTGTTGCGGTCACAATTTTAAGATAGTGGGTTAGAATGCTGGTGGGGGTGAGGTGTTGATTATATTTATTGAGTCATGTGCTTTATTGTGTTAATGAAATATATATGGATCTCGTGTTTAAGCGGATTTGGAAAACGTTGCTCTTATCACCTAAGCGCGGTGGTCCCAATTATGGAGTTCATGACGCCGCAAAGTCGTTGAACGGGCTTTGTGTGAAATATAGTAGAGTCAGGACTGCTTATGGTGTCTGGTGGCCCATAGGTAGCGTTCCTCGGTCACAGTTATAAGATATTGTTCAGATCTGGTGGGGTTGAGGTGTTGATTATATGTAGAAGTCCGTGCTTTATGGCTAATGAAATATATATGGATCTCGTGTTTGAAGCGGATTTGGTAAGCTGTCTGATCACCTAATGATGCGGTGGTCCCTAGTGGTGGTTCATGGCATATAGTTGAGACTGGGGTTTGTGTGAAATATAGTAGAGTCTAGGACTGGTTTTATGGTGGCTGAGTGGTAGATTGGCCGTTCTGGTGCTGAATTTGATCGTGGGTTCAGTCCTGGTGGGGTGAGGTGTTGATTATGTGTTAGAAGTCCAGCGTGTTTATTGGGCTAATGAAATATATATGGATCCTTGTGTTTGAAGGCGGATTTGGTAAACGTTGTCTGATCACCTAAGCGGCTGGGTGGTCCCCTATAATGGTAGTTCTGGCATGTAGCTGGTTTAGCAGGCTTTGTGTGAAATATAGTAGAGTCTAGGACTGCTTTTGTTGTCCTGGTGTTTAGAAGGTAGCGTGGTCCTGGTTATGAGTTATTGAGTTTGGATCCTGGTGGGGGTGAAGGCGTTGATTATGTAGGGGTATTCTTGTCTTTATTGGGCTGTAGAAATATATATGGATTCTCGTGTTTCGAAGCCGCATTTGGTTAAACGTTGCTCTGATTACCTAAGCGGTTGCGGGTGGTCCCTATGATTGTTCTGGAGCGTCATAAGCTCGTTGAACAGGCTTTGTGTGAAATATAGTAGAGGTCTAGGACTGCTTTTTTTGTTCCTGGTGGCCAGAGGTATGCGTCGGTCTAATTATTAGATCGTGGGTTTAATCTGTGGTGGGGTGGTGTTGATTATGTGGAAGTCTCGTGTTTTATTGGGCTAATGAAATATATGGATCTCGGGTTTCGAAGCGGTTTGGTTAAGCGTGCTCTGATCACCTAAGCGGCGCGGGTGGTCCCCTATAGTGGTTCTGGCGCCATAGCTCGTTGAACAGGTGTGTGAAATATAGTAGGGTCTGGGACTGCTTTTATTGTCTGGTGGCCCATAGGTGGCGTTCCCGGTCACTGGTTATAGATTGTTGGGTTCCGAATCCTGGTGGGGTGAAGTTGTTGATTATATGGAGAAGTCGCGTGCTTTATTGGGGTAATGAAAATATATGGATCTTGTGTTTCGAAGCATTTTGGTAAACGTTGCTCGATCACCTTAATGCTTGTACGGGTGGTTCCCTATAGTGGTTCACAGCGCCATAAGCTCGTTGAACAGGCTTTGTGTGAAATATAGCAGAAGTCTGAGGACTTCTTTTATTGTCCTAGTGGCCCAGAAGTAGCGTTGGTCCTAATTATAAGATCGAGTGGTTTCAGATCCTGGTGGGGTGAGGTGTTGATTATATGTAGAATTCCGCGTGCTGTATTGGGCTAATGAAATAAATATGGATCCTCGGGTTTCGACGCATTTTATATACGTTGCTCTGATCACCTGCGGCACGGGTTATTCCCCTATAATAGTTCATGGCGCCATAGCGTTGAACAGGCTTTGTGTGAAATATAGTAGAGTCTAGGACTGCTTTATTGTCCTGGTGGCCCAAGTATGCGTTCCTGGTCACAATTTTAGATCGTGGGTTGAAATCCTGGTGGGGTGAGGTGTTGATTATATAGCGTGCTTTATTGGGAATAAATATATGGATCCTTGTGTTCGAGGCCGGATTTGGTAAAACATTGCTCTGATCACCTAAGCGGCAGGGGTGGTTCCTATAGATGTTCACGCGGTGCCTCATATTGAACAGGCTTTGTGTGAAATATACAGAGTTTAGGACTGCTTTTATTGTCTAGTGGCCCAGAGGTAGCATTCCCGGTCTGAATTATAAGATCGTGGCTTCAAATCCTGGTGGGGTGAAGTGTTGATTATATGTAGAAGCCGCCTGCTTTATTGGGCTAATGAAATATATATGGATCTTCGTGTTTCGAAGCCGGATTTAGTAAACGTTATCCTGATCACCTAAGAGCGGCAGGTGTTGTCCCCCATTAGAGGTTCACGGCGGCATAAGCTCGTTGAACAGACTTTGTGTGAAATATAGCAGAGTTTAGGACTGCTTTTATTTTCCTGGTATTGGATGCGTTCCCGGTCTGAATTATAGATCGTGGGTTTAAATCCTGGTGGGGTGAGTGTTGTTTATATGTAGAGGTCCACGTGCTATTGGGCTAATAGAAATATATATGGATCCTCGTGTTTCAAAGCCGCATTTGGTAAACGTTGCTCTGATCACCTAAAGCGGCACAGGTGGTCCCCATTAATGGTTCACGGTGCCATAGCTCATTAAACAGGCTTTGTGTGAAATATAGTAAGTCTAGGACTTCTTATAGTGTCCTGGTGGCTCATAGGTAGCGTTCGTCGGTCACAATTATAAGATCGTGGTTTGAATCCTGGTGGGGTGAGGTGTTGATTATATGTAAGATGTCTGCTGCTTTATTGGGTTAATGAAATATATGGGTCCTCGTGTTTCAAGCGGGATTTGGTAAAACGTTGCTCTTATCACCTAAGCGGCACGGGTTGTCCCTATTAGCGGTTCACTGTGCCATAAGCTCGTTGAACAAGTTTATTAATGAAATATAACAGAGTCTAGGACTTCTTATTAGTGTCCTGGTGGCCCATAGTAGTATATCGGTCACAATTATAAGATCGTGGGTTCGAATCTGGTGGGGGTGAGTGTTGATTATATGTAGAAGTCGTGCTTTATTGGGCTAATGAAATATATTTGGATCCTCAGTGTTTCGAAGCGGTTTGGTAAAACTCTGATCACTAAAGCGGCACGGAGTGTCCCCATTAGATTCACAGCGTCATAAGCTCAAGTGAACGGCTTTGTGTGAAATATAGCAGAGTCTAGGACTGCTTTTTTTTCCTGTTGGCCCAGAGGTAGCATTCCCCGGTCACAATTATAAGATCGTGGGTTTGAATCCTGGTGGGGTGAGGTGTTGATTATATGTAGAAGTCATCGTGTTTATTGGGCTAATGAAATATATATGGATCTCGTGTTTCGAGCTTGCGGATTTGGTTAAACGTTGCTCTGATCACATAGCGACGCGTGGTCCCCATTAGAGGTTCACAGTGCCATAAGCTCGTTGAACGGCTTTGTGTGAAATATAGTAGAGTCTAGGACTGCTTTATTGTCTGGTTTGCCGAGAATTGGCATTCCCGGTCTGATTAGATCGTGGGTTAAATCCTGGTGGGTGAGGTGTTGATTATATGTAGAATCTGCGTGCTTTATTGGGCTAATAAAATATATATGGATCCTCGTGTTTCGAAGCCGCATTTGGTAAACGTTGCTCTGATCACCTAAGCGTTGCCGGGTGGTCCTATAGTGGTTCCGGCGCCATAAGCTCGTTGGAGCAGGCTTTGTGTGAAATATAGCAGAGTCTAGGACTGCTTTTATTGTCCTGTGGAACAGAGGTGGCGTTCCTCGGTCACAATTAAAGACCGTGGGTTCAAATCCTGGTGGGGTGGTGTTGATTATATGTAGAAGTCTCGTGCTTTATTGGACTAATAAATATATATGGATCTCGTGTTTCGAAGCCGCATTTGGTAAAACGTTGCTCTGATTACCTAAGCGGCACGGGTGGTCCCTATAGTGGTTCACAGCGCCATAAGCTCGTTGAACAGGCTTTTGTGTGAAATATAGTAGAGTCAGGACTGCTTTTATTGTCCTGGTGGCCTGGTAGCATACCCGGTCACAATTATAAGATCGTGGGTTTGAATCCTGGTGGGGTGAGGTTGTTGATTATATGTAGAAGTCCGCGTGTTTATTGGGCTAATGAAATATATATGGATCCTCGAGTTTCCAAGCGGGTTGGTAAACGTTGCTCTGATCACCCTAAGCGGCGGAGGATCCCTATAGTGGTTCACGGCGCCATAAGCTCGTTGAACAGGCTTTGTGTGAAATATAACAGGGTCTAGGACTGCTTATAGTGTCCTGATGGCCCATCGGTAGCGTTCCCGGTCACAATTATAAGATCGTGGGTTCCGAATCCTGGTGGGGTGAAGTGTTGATTATATGAAGAATCGCGTGCTTTATTGGGGTAATGAAATATATGGATCCTTGTGTTTCGAAGCATTTGGTAAAACGTTGCTCTGATCACTTGTACGGGTGGTTCCTATAGTGGTTCACAGCGTCATAAGCTCGTTGAACAGGCTTTGTGTGAAATATAGGAGAGTCTGGACTGCTTTTATTGTCCTAGTGTTTGAGAGGTAGCGTTTCCCGGTCACAATTATAAGATCGTGGGTTCAGATCCTGGTGGGGTGAGGTGTTGATTATGTAGAAGTCCGTGTGCTGTATTGGAGCTAATGAAATAAATATGGATCCTCGTGTTTCGAAGCGGATTTGGTAAACGTTGCTCTGATCACCCTAAGCGGCGGGTTGTCCCCATTAGGTTCATGGCGCCATAAGGTGTTGAACAGGCTTTGTGTGAAATATAGTGAAGTCTAGGACTGCTTTTATTGTCCTAGTGGCCCAGGGAGTATACCCGGTTCAGAATTATAGATCCTGGGTTTGAATCCTGGTGGGGTGAGGGTGTTGATTATATGGAGAATCGAGGCTTGGTGGTCCCCATTATGAGTTCATGGGCGCCATAGTTCGTTGTAGCAGGCTTTGTGAAATATAGTAGAGTCTAGGACTGCTTTTATTGTCCTGGTATTTGAAGGTAGCATACTGGTCACAATTATAAAAGAGTGGTAGGTTGAATCCTGTGGGGTAATTCTTGATTATATGCCAGAAGTCAAAATTTATGAAACAATAGAAATATATATGAATCCTCGTGTTTCAAGCGGTTGGTAAAAATGTTGCTCCGATCACCTAAAGCGGCATGGTGGTCACCATTAGAGGTTCATGGCGCCGCAGGTGTCTGAACAGTCTTTGTATGAAATATAGTAGAGAGTCTAAGACTGCTTTTATTGTCCTTGTGGCCCCAGAGATAGCATTCAGTCCGCGATTATAAGATTCGTGGGTTTGAATCCTGGTGGGGTGAGGTGTTGATTATGTCATAGAAGTCATGATGCTTTATTGCGATTTCAATGAAATATATATGGATCCTCCTGCTTTCAGAAGCTGGATTTGGTAAAACGTTGCTCTAGATCACTAAGCGATACGGGTGGTCCCCATGGGATTCAAAGCATAGCTAGATTGAACAGGCACATGTAGAAATATACGGAATGCTAGGACTGCTTTATTATTGTCCTATAGTGGCTCAGAAGTGGCGTTCCCCGGTCACGAATTATACTAAGATCGTGGAACGATCCTGGTGAGTGAAGATATTGATTATATGTAGAAGTCCGTGCTTTGTTGGGCTAATGAAATATTTATAGATCCTCCTTGTTTGGCTTACGCATTTTGTTCAAAAACGTTATCTGATCACCTAAGCGGCATGGTCTACATTGGGGGTTCACGGTGCCATAAACAAGTTGAACAGGCTTTGTGTGAAATATGATCTTAAAGGAATGCTTTTAGTGTCCTGGTGGCCCAGAGGTAGTCATGATTAGAAGATCGTGGGTTCGAATCACATGAGGGTGAGGTGTTGATTATGAAAGAAGTCCGTGTGAATGAGGCTAATGAAGTATATATGGATCCTCGTGTTTAAAACTTCATTTGGTAAAACGTTGCTCTACTGATCAACTAGCGGCACAGGTGGGTCCCCATTAGAGTTCAAGCGCCATGGCTCGTTGAACAGGCTTTGTGTGAAACATATGAGTCTAGGACTGCTTTTATTATCCTGGTGGCCCAGAGGTAGCATTCCCCAGTCACCGATTATAAGATCGTGGGGACCAAATGCTGGTGGGGTGAGGTGTTGATTGTGTTGAAGTCTGGGCGTGCTTTATTGGGCTAATAGAAAAATATATGGATCCTCGGGTTTCGAAGCCGCATTTTAGTAAAAAGCGTTGCTCTGATCACCTAAAAGCGGCCGCGGGTGGTCCCCATTAGAGTTCAAGTATGCTCATTTAAGACAAACACATGTGAAATATAGGAGAGTCTAGGAATGCTTTTAGCGGTCTCCTGGTGGGCAGAGGTAGCGTTCCCGGTGTAGAGTAGATCGTGGGTTGAATCCTGGTGGGGTGAGGTGTTGATTATGTAGAAGAAGTCCGCGTGCTTCGTGAACAATAAGAAAAATATATGAATCCTCTTGTGAAACGCCATTTGGTAAAACGTTGCTCCGATCACCTGGCGTGGGTAGTCCCCATCAGGGTTCCGCGGCGCCATAAACTCGTTGAACAAGCTTTGTGTAAAAATAATGATCTGGACTGCTTTTATTGTCCTGGTGGCCCAGAGGTAGCGTTCGATCCACAATTATAAGATCGTGAGTTCAAATCCTGGTGGGGTGAGGTGTTGATTCGTACAAGTCCGTGCTGCCAGAGCTATTAAAATATATATGGATCATACTTGTTTCGAAGCCCGCGTTTGATGAAAATGTTGGTCTGATCCATAAAACGCTACCTTGGTGGTCCCCATTAGAGTTTCACGGCATAAGCTCGTTAGACAGGCTATGTGTGAAATATAGCAGAGTCTGGGACTGCTTTTATTGCCAGGTTGGCATCCCCCGGTCAAAATTACAAGATTGTGGGGTTTCAAATCCTGGTGGGGTAGAGTGTTGATTATATGTGAAGTCAGCGTGCTGTTGAGTTAATGAAATATATATGGATCCTCGTGTTTCAAAAGCCAAATTTGGTAAAACGTTGCCCTGATATAGCCTTGCAGGTGGTCCCCATTAAGTTACAGCGACATAGCTGAATTCT
>NW_024730794.1:0-16197 GCF_018991925.1 Homarus americanus
CTGATGTGCTTCGTTCAGTTACGTATTGCTTGATAGTACACGAATGACGGCGAGAAGAGGTGACATCAGATAATGGGTGATCGCCTCATACTGGTGTCTTTACATTACTTACCGTGTTCACTCCTCCCCCTCCACCGCCTCTGAGCCCAATAAATTTTTTCCTCTGGTGGGCAACAAGTTATTAGTTCCCCCGATCGTCTTCAGCAATTTATTTCCCTAATAGTTTGCATCTCAACATACGATAGTCACAGAACGCGTACATAGTTCCCTTACTCCCACAGCACAGCACAGCACAGCACAGCACTTTGTGTTCTCTTACCCCACAGCATTCAATTCCTCCCTCCTGCACCCTTCTCCTGCCCCTCCTCCTCCTGCACCCTCTTCCTCCTGCACCCTCTTCCTCCTGCACCCCCTCTTCCTCCTGCACCCCTCTCCCTGCACCCCTCCTCCTCTGCACCCCTCCTCCTCCTGCACCTCCTCCTCCCACCCCTCTTCCTCCTGCACCCCTCCTCCTCCCTGCACCCTCTTCCTCCTGCACCCCCTCTTCCTCCTGCACCCCTCTTCCTCCTGCACCTCTCTTCCTCCACCCCTTCTCCTGCACCCCTCCCTCCTCCTGCCCCCTCCTCCTCCTACCCCTCCTCTCCCTGCACCCCTCTTCCTCCCACACCCCTCTTCCTCCTGCCTCCTCCTCCTGCACCCCTCTCCTGCACCCCTCCTCCTACCCCCTCCTCCCACCACCCCCTCCTCCTGCCCCTCCTCCTCCCTGCACCCCTCCTCCCTGCACCTCCCTCCCCTCCCCCTCACCCCTCCTCCTCCTGCACCCTCCTCCCATCCCTCTCCTTGCACCCCTCCTCCTACACCCCTCCTCCTCCTGCCTCTTCCTCTGCACCCCTCTTCCTCCCACCTCCTCCTACCCCTCCTCCTGCACCTCCTCCTCTGCACCCCTCCTCCTACACCCCTCTCTTACCCCTCTCCTGCACCCCTCCTCCTCTGCCCACCCCTCCCTCCTGCACACCCTTCCTCCCTCCACCCCTCTTCTCCTGCACCCCTCCTCCCTGCACCTCCTCCTGCACCTCTCCCTCCTCCCCTCACCCCTCCCCTCTCCTACACCCCTCCTGCACCCCTCCTCCCTGCCCCTCCTCCTGCACCCCTCCTACCCCTCCCTCTCTTTATCACCACCAGCGGCCTCTTTCTCTCGCTCATTGTCTCTCACACTTACTCCTCCTTGTTTTGCTCCCAATATTAGAAGTTGTGTTGCTGCCGATGGTAGTTCACTGTTTCTCTTAGTGTAATGCCGTTGACTGTTGGTGCCGCTGGAGGACTTTGTTGTTGCCGTTGGAGACTGTTGGTGCCGTTGGAGGACCGTTGGTGCCGTTGGAGACCGTTATTACCGTTTGAGGACCGTTGGTACCGTTGAATCATTGTTTTTGCTGATTTTGTACCGTTGGGGACCGTTGCTGACTGTTAAATCCTACCGTTGGACTGTACTCCAGTTTTTACAATAATTCCCGTTGGTTTATCCCCGTTCGATTATCACCTGTTGTGTCTTGGGTCCCTAAATATCGTAGGTTTTATCATACTATTGTTTGTGATCAGTAGCTAATACTGAAGCTTTCCACTATTGTTCTGTTGACATAAAACCCAATGACAAATCCTTATAACAACACAGATATCTTCTCTCTGTTCTCATTGGCCAAGATAAAATTAACAAACATATAAACACGTTATCACTCAGGATAGTTTTTGGCGCGCAGGATTTTGGCGGAGAAAAGTTTGTTGTTGACCAAATGACTTCTGGTGCTGCTGAGTCACCGGTCGCCACCTTTCCTCAACACTGCCAAATTTACATACGATTAATTGGACAGGTAGATAGACTGTTCACCTGTAAGAAGACTGTTGTTATGATTAGTCTTGTAGCGAGAATTGTATCGTATTTTTTAATGGCTGAAATTCCTATGGCTGCGTCCACCAAGCACAAAGCCCTATAACGCTACCCGGGTTACGTTAGCGTTAAGGTGGTTAATCTTTAGGTGAAGTGGCTGGGGGCGAATCTCCAGTGAGCCATAATTTATTCATTGTTTTAAAGGAAATCCAATCAGGCGTGCCCAGGTACCAGTGGGGGGGAAAAGAGGGGAGGAGGAGTGAGAGGTAGAAAGGGAGGTGGGGGGTGAGGTAAGAAAGGAGGGAGGGTGAGGGGAGGAGGGGGTGTAGAGATTACACAGAGTAAAATTAAACTTAAAATCAAGACGAGATAACCACTACCGTCGTCACCCTCCTCATCCTCATAACCACCTTCCTCCCTCCTACCCTCCCTCACCGTCCTTCACCACCACCTCCATCACCCTCAATAACCACCTTCCTCCCTCATTACCCTCCCTCACCGTCCTTCACCACCCTCCATCACCCTCCCTCCCACCTCCTCCCCACCACCTTCCTCCCCCACCACCACCCTCCATCACCCTCCCTCACTACCTTCCTCCCTTACCACCAACTCTCCCTCACCTGAAATTAGAACACCTACAAAGCTTATTATCATCATATGCAAATTAGGTGTGTTCAACCTCCTCAGCGAGATGTTAATAAGGCGCCCAGCGAGTGTAGTTCAGACTTTCGGGGGGACAACAACCTCTACGGTATTCATAATGACATACGAGGGCCCGCCTGCTGGGGAAGACGACCCTCCTGCTGGGGAAGACGACGCAGGTATACCCAAGTCCCCCACCACCATCCCATTAGACTCATACTCTCAAAGGTATATCATGTGAATCTTTTTATTAACTTGAAATATTAACAAAGTATTTATTCTCCCATGTTTTAGGCAGGAAATATAATGTGCAATATTACCCGGTAGATATTTCATGGATATTATCGTGTACTCTCTCTGGGAAATATAGACCCCAGGACGCTTAACCCCCCGAAGACAGACAGACAAACAGACAGACAGACAGACAGATAACCAGACAGACAGACAGACAGACAGATAACCAGATAACCAGACAGACAGACAGACAGACAGACAGACAACCAGATAACCAGACAGACAGACAGACAGACAGACAAACACTGAGAGGAAAGTTTTGTTGTACAGTTTAATATTATTCAGCAGATATGAAGTTTATAGAGAGTTGTGTAGAAGTAACGAGAGAACAGTTTGGTTGTGTAGTGAGGAGGGAAGAACATACATACATACATACATACATACATACATACATACACATACTTACATACATACATACATACATACATACATACATACATACATACATACAGAGTAATAACATAATAAAAAATCAGAATGATACAAAATCCTCAGTAAAGGTGTGTGTCAGGGAGTCATTAGGAGGTGTAAAGACGCACGTAATATGTACAGGTAAATTACAGGTGTTGTCCCCATAACAGAGGTGTAATGGCCGTGTGTCTGGCCCGGTGTGTTGTGTTACCATGAATTTAATCTAAACTAGCATAATCTAACCCAACCAAAACAAACCTAACTTAACCTAATCTAACCAAACCTAAACTAATGTAACCGAACCGATCCTAACCTAACCTAACCCTCTAACACAATTACTGCGCCAGCACGAGCGATCTGGCCACGGGACTCCAATTCACCCTACACTCTTTCTCTCTCTCTCTCTCCCTCATTCACCCACCCACACTCTCTCCCTCATTCACCCCACACTCTCTCCCTCCCTCCCTCATTCACTGTGTTGGGGGTGGGGAGGTGTGTTACGCAGTTGGCATACGTGTTGTTCTCGCTCAACTTATGGCTCACATCAATGGCTCATCAAGCAGGAGGTGACGAGACACTGTGGTGTGGTGGTGGTGTGTGTGGTGGTGTGGTGGTGTGTGGTGGTGGTGGTGGTGGTGTGTGGTGTGGTGGTGGTGTGTGGTGGTGTGTGGTGGTGTGTGTGGTGTGTGGTGGTGTGGTGTGGTGTGTGGTGGTGTGTGGTGTGGTGATTTATCCTGGGACATATAAGTGTTTTCACGTCTCATGTGGAGGGGGTGGAGGTGAGGGGAGGAAGAAGGGAGAAAGAGAGGGAAGGGGCGTTTCTGAGGATCCTAATCATTAAACACCCTAAAGCTATCTTAGGGGTTAGGTTAGGTTAGGTTAGGTTAATTTATTTTCAAAAGGAATGTCACAAAACTTCCCCACTGGACAAAAAGAATTTAAAATCTAATTGTATTGTGTCTGTAACTTAACACACACACACACACACACACACATGCTCTACAACACAGACATAAAAACACGAAACAATTTCACGCGTTAAGGGCATTTTTCCTGTGGGTAAACAGGTGACGATTCCTTTGTTGGCAGTAAACAGGAGACCGAGTGGGATTAAACAAAAGATTAACATTATCCTTAGAGTAAACAACAGGACTATTCTTGGAAGTAAACAAGAATTCGAACACCTGGAGCAAACAGGACGAACCTTAAAATAACCTGGTCGGTCCCAGCAGTAAACAACAAAACTATCATCAAACGTCACCATAAACAAAACAAACAAATCCCCCAAAGCAAACAATACACCTCACTCCTCTACTGACGGAGAAAAACAAAACACTATCTACCTGCTACCTTCAGGAAACCTCGTACAGGTAAACACAGGTAACCACAATCACCCATCACAGTACCTGCAGGGTTTGAGTCCACGCATGCGCACTTCACCATCAAGACAGGTAAGGCCAGGTAACCTCTCACTAATTACTCACCTGTCGAAGTTAAAGCTCTCTGGGCCCTTATTAATGAAACCGTGTAATAACTAACCTTCATTCCTTGTTTAAAGACCTTAGTAGTTGTTGTTGAAGCGTGTGCTCATAATGTAACCTCAAACGTCAACTTACCTGTGGAAAGAGAAATAACACTCATTAATTACTAAAACAGGTAAATAAATAAATAAATAAATATAAAGGAGATTAAATGTGATTCAATATTAAATATGGATCACCTGAAGATTAATTCCTCCAGGTATTATTTCATCTGATGATTCATTAAACCACCTTAAAGCTACCTGGGTTAGCTTAGGTTAGATATTCTCTCTCTCTTCCTCCTTCCGTTTCCATTTCTTCCCGATTTACTCCCTCCATTCTCTTCTTGGCTCTCCCACTCATCCTTCTACTCACCTCTTCTCTTCCTCCTCCTCCTCTCCTCCTCCTCCTCCTCCTCCTCTTCCTCCTCCTCTTCCTACCTTCCCGGCCAGCTGGTGATAGGCAAGCAATAAAAGCTAAAATACCCACAGATGGTGTCAGGGTCTCAAGAGATGGTGCAGAGGCCCTCACAGATGGTGCAGAGGCTCAGAGATGGTGCTGGGGTCTGACAGATGGTGCCAGGGACTAAGAGATGGAGCCCCAGCCCTAACAGATGGTGCTGGGGTCTGACAGATGGTGCCAGGGACTAAGAGATGGTGCCCCAGCCCTAACAGATGGTGCTGGGGTCTGACGAATGGTGCCAGGGACCTCACAGCTGGCATAAATGGGTCGCAGATGGGGGTAGAGATTAAACAGATGGTGCTTGGGCCTAACAGATGGTACCGGTAGTCTAACAGATGGTGCCAGAAGCCCTCCAGATGGTACCAGAAGCCTCCCAGCTGGTGCCAAAAGCTCCAGATGGTGATCAAAAGACCATCTTTGATCGAATTAAAATCAAGAATTCCATCCGAAGTTTAGATTCTTATTAATACAGTAGTTATGTCCCTTGGGTGATCTGATGAAAACCTCCTCACACGGGAGAAACATTACCAGTCAGGTCAGGAGGCGGACGTTGAACTATCTCAACGCAGTTATTGTAATGGTGCTTCAGCTGGCTCTATATATGACAGGGTTAGTTGTAGTAGTTATTAGGTCATTCAACTTTTTGTTCGTCTCCTTCCTCCCTCTTTCCTCTCCTCCTCGCCCTTCCTCTCTCTCCTCCTCTTTGTTCCTCCCTCCTCATTTTTCCCCTCCGCTTTCTTCCTCTCTCATCCTCCTCCTCCTCCTCTTACACCCCCCTCTTCCTGTCTCCTCCTCTTCCCTCCCTCCTCCCTTTTCCTTCTCTTAGTAACCAGTTTCAGTAGTTTATCCTTGGAGACACTTACGCCACACGGGAAATGAGATGTAGACGATATGTGGATGTTGGAGGCCGGTGTGTGTGTCTAATGTGTGTGTGTGTGTGTAGTGTTAAGTATGTATGTGAGTGTAAATGTAAGTGCCACAGCAGGGAGACATGGGGGGTGAGATGTCAGGAGTGCCAGTGCCGGGAGGTGCCACTGTCTTTTGTCAGAGGCGGCAGGTGGCACGGCCAACCTCGTATTTTTGGTGAACACTGGTCTCTCTCTCTCTCTCTCTCTCTCTCAATAACATCTTTTACACAAGGACCCAAAACACCCTCCCCAAATATCAATCCAGAGCTACAGAACAATATTTACGTTTTTGAAGTGAATCCGGATTCTTAAGAGCTCCGTTTAGCTACTCGGTGGATTCATTCGGATTCTACTTTTCGTCGTCTATTTATTCAGTTCCATTATCCTCACTTTCCCTCCATCACAAAGCAATAACAATAACAAAGAACAACCACAACAATAACCAAACAACAACGTCAATAATAATCTGCGCACAGTTCTCTCTACTGACAACACACACACACACACACACACAATACACATACACACACACACACGTGACGGACATGTGTGCTAAATAGAAAAAATAATGCGTGGAATTGATGTAAATCCTGACACTGGCTGACAGTCTGGGTGACTTAATGACTGACACCGGCTTATACACTATTTGACTCTGAGGCTTATGCTCTGGTTGGCACTTTGGCTGACACTGGTTGACACTATAGTTGACACTGGTTGACATTGGTTAACACTATGGCTGACACTGGCTGACAATGCAATGCACATCAACGGGCAGCCAACAACTAAAATGTGATATTAATTATTATTATTCTATCAAATATAATTCTATTAGGAAATTATTATTATCATTATTAATATTAATATTAATATTAATATTATTATTATTATTAATATTAATATTATTATTATTATTATATACAACAATCTGACATACACACAGCCACCCACCACCACTGACATACACACAGCCACCCACCACCACTGACATGCACACAGCCACCACCACCACTGACACACACAGCCACCCACCACCACTGACATACACAGCCACCACCACCACTGACATACACACATGCACCCACCACCACTGACATACACAGCCACCCACACACTGACATACACACAGCCACCCACCACCACGCTGACAACATACCCACCACCGCGATACCCACCACCATGACATACACACGACACCCACCACCACTGACATGCGATACCCACCACCACAGACACACCAGCCATGCACAGCCACCCACCACCACTGATACACACCACCACTGACCATGCACATACACACAGCCACCCACCACCACTGACATTGACACATCAGCCTTACCCACCACCACTGACATACACGCACACCACCACTGACATACACAGCCACCCCACCACTGACCATACACAATACCCACCACTGACATGCGACACCCACCACCACTGATGCACATACCACCACCACTGACCGCCACTGTATGCACACAATACCCACCACCACTGACATACACACAGACCACCACCACTGATGCACACGCACCACACCACTGACATACCCACGATACCCACCACCACTGACATACACACAATGCACCCACCACTGACATACACACAGCCCACCACCACTGACATACACAGCCCCACCACTGATACCACCCACCACCACTGATACACTGACCACCCCACTGACAATACACAGCCACCCACCACCGCGTATACACGTGCCCACCCCACTGACATACACACATGCACCCACCACCGCCATGCCACCACCACCACTGATACACAATACCACCACCACTGTGTCACCGCACAATACCCACCACCACTGACATACACAATACCCACCACCACTGACATACACACAGCACCCACCACCACTGACATACACAATACCCACCACCACTGACATGCACATACCCACCACCTGACATACACACAGCACCACCACCACTGAGCCATACACTGATACTGCTCACAGCCACCCACCACCACTGACATACACACTGACCCCACCACCACTGACATACACATGCCACCACCACTGAGCCACCACCACTGACATACACACAGCCACCCACCACTGACATACACGCCACCGCTGACATACACACGCCACCCACCACCACTGACATACACACAACACCCACCACCACTGGGCACTGACCGCCACCACCGACAATGCGATACCCACCACCACTGACATACACACAGCACCCACACCACTGACATACACACAGCCACCCACCACCACTGACAACCACGATACCCACCACCACTGACATACACACAGCCACCCACCACCACTGACCCACAGTACCACCACCACTGTACACACACCCACCACCACTGACCTACACCCACCACCACTGACATCACATACCCACCACCACTGACATACCACAGCCACCCACCACCACTGACCAATACACCAACCACCACTGTTGCACGATACCCACCACTGACATACACACAATACCCACCACCACTGACATACACGCACCCACCACCACTGACATACACATACCCACCACCACTGACTGCACGTACCCACCACCACTGACGTACAATACGCCCACCACCACTGACATACAGACCACCCACACCACTGACATACACACATGCCCACCACCACTGACATACACACAGCCACCCACCACCACTGACATACACCCACCACCACTGACATACACAAACCCACCACTGACATCACACACAGCCACCCACCACCACTGACATACACGCCACCCACCACCACTGACATACACACATTACCCACCACCACTGACATACACACAGCACCCACCACCACTGACCACACAATACCACCACTGACGACACACACAAACCCACCACCACTGACATACGCACCCACCACCACTGATACACACCTACCCACCACTGACATACACACAGCCACCCCACCACCACTGACATACACACAGCCACCCACCACCACTGACATACTCACACACATGTATACATTCACAGAGAGAACTAGAGATGAAAGATAAACAAAGGTAGAGGCAGAGTGTGTGTGTGTGTGTGTGTGTGTGTGTGTGTGTGTGTGTGTGTGTGTGTGTGTGTGTGTGTGTGTGTGTATATAACCAAGACTGTAGGTGGTGTAGAAGATAAAAAAAAAAATATAAGTAGAATGAAATAGAAAGAGGGTGAATGAACTGAATACTTCCTTCCTTTCCCATTTCTCTCCCTTCCCTTTCCTTCCATTTCTCTCCCCTTCCTTCCCTTCCATACCATTTCCTTCCCCCATGACTGCATCTCTCTCTCTCTTCCCACAAACCACCTCCTTCCTTTCCCCTCTCCTCCCTCCTCCCTTCTACTTCTCCCCTCTCCCTCCCTCCCTCCCTCGGTAACATGACCTCAATCTTAACATCTCTAAAACCGGGTTACACACGGGAGAAAAAGACCAATTGGGGATAAATGCACTAATTTGGGATGTCAGATGCACTAATTTGGGATGTCAGGTGCACAAATTTGGGATGTCAGGTGTACTAATTTGCGATGTCAGGTGTACTAATTTGGGATGTCAGGTGTACTAATTTGGGATGTCAGGAGCACTAATTTGGGATGTCAGATGCACTAATTTGGGATGTCAGATGCACTAATTTGTGATGTGATATGCACTAACTTTGGACAGCTGCACTCATTCCGAATGTAAGATATATGTACTAATTTCGTAGACCCTGAAAACTCTTGTCATTTTTATTACTGTATTTCTTTAACATTCAATAAAAATAAATTCCACGAACGCTGAGAATTTTCAAGTACAGGTAAAATTCCACGAACGCTGAGAAACTTACATTAATGCTCAGAATTTTCACGAACAGATAAAATTGCAATAACTTGGGAATTCTCAAGTACTAATCGAGTCGCAAAAATTCCTCCGTTAACTTTTCGTCTTTAACACAGGTGAAGGCAGGTAGGTCGCTCAGGTACAGTACGGCGACTGACAACTTCATGCAATTGTCTACAGTCGTCCCCGTGATGCAAGTTAGGTCGAGTTTGATGGGGCCCAAGTTGGGGTGAGTTCGAATTAAGTAGGGTGAGTGAAGAAATAATGAGGTAGAGGTAGAGTGAAATATGAGTAAGTATGAATGAAGGTAAGTGAGTGTGGAAAATGAGTGTGAGAGTAGGGAAAGTGAGAATGAGTGTGATAGGTATCATTGTGCTCTTTCGTCAGTTTAAGTATTTGTCATATGAATCTCCAAAGTCAGGAGATGTGATAAACTACTGTGAGAGATATTCTCACAACAATCAATCGGATACTCCATGAGGAAAACGGTCAGTCAGTCTGTCAGCCAGCATGTCAATCTGTAATCCAGTCCGTCAGTTTGCCTGTCGGCTAGCATGTTAATCTGTCAGTCATTTTGCATGTCAGTCAGCGTGTTAATCTGTAAGTCAGTCAGTCAGTTTGCATGTCAGCCACTCAGTCAATGAGCTAGTGAGACAGCTAGATGGACTGTCAGCCAATATAGCCAGCTAGCTAGATTGTTCGTCAGTCAGTGAGTCAGTCAATGAGCGTGAGTCAGCCAGGCGGCAGGCCACCCCCTCCACAGACGGCGGCGGATGACAGCTGACGCGTCAGCCTTGTGTGTTGTGTTACAGGTGTTGGTGGGCAGCCTCTATTTGAACTGTACCTGCAACACTTTTACGTTACCACCACCTGCCACACGTCACCACCTCGCTTACTCACATCACCACCTGCCTTGCTCCACATCACACCTCTCCTCACATCACCACACCCACCTGTACACGTCACCACACCTGCTGCACTCACATCATACACACCACCACACACATCACCACACCTGCATCCTCCCATCCCTACCACACACACATCCCACACACCATCCACTCCATCACACCTGCACCACGTCACCACACCTGCCCTCATCCCACACCTGCCACACATCACCACACCTGCATCCTCCCATCTGCACCACGTCACCACAACCTCCACATCCTTACCCACGTCACCACCTGCATCTTCCATCCCACCTGCCACTCTGTCTGCACCTGCACCACACATCCCCACCTGCATCCTCCCTCCCACCACACATCACCTGCATACTCCATCCTACCTACCCACACGTCTCCCACCTGCTACTCTGTCCTACTACCACGTCCCTACCTCATCACACACCTACCACACACGTCCACCACACACTCCACATCTACCACCTGCATCCCTCACATCCTACACCTACCCTCCATCCTGCATCCTCCATCACACACCTGCATCACACATCTGCCTGCCTCAGGTACTCACATTAAATATGGCCAACAGACAAAAAGCATTACGACAACCCTACCGAGACAACAGGTCACAGTGTTCATTTCAAGAGCATCATCGATCACCGTAAAGATACTGAGAATTGGTGGCAGGTACATTTAATAACTCCGTGTTGAATTGTCGATAACCAGTTTACGTCCCAGTGATGAAAGCTGACTAATTACTACCACTGAAACTAAAGATAATAATAATAATAATAATAATAATAATAATAATAATAATAATAATAATAATAATAATAATAATAATAATAATAATAATAATAATAATAATAATAATAATGACGATGATGATGATAATAATTCAATATTTATTTTTCTTTAGGATTATTAAGTTGATTATAATAAAAAATGTAATTATCAGTTTTCATAGAATCGTCAGCCATCAATTAGCGGAACAAGCGGTGAGTAAATCCCTATGTGTATGTGTGTCTGTCTGTCCTGTAGTCATGGTTAACTGTCTATCACCTGTCCATTACATACTTTTCACTTTCTTTATACTAGAGAGAGAGAGAGAGAGAGAGCAGACTCCGGGTATAATACTTCAGACCATACCCAGCCATGCGGGTATTTTAGAGAGCTTGTGTCAACATGGCATGACTCACCTCTCTCTCTTTCTCTCTCTCTCTGTCTTTCTAACTTTCTCTATCTTTCTCACTCTCTCTTTGTTTCTCCGCCTCTCTCTCTCTCTCTCTCTCTCTCTCTCTCTCTCTCTCTCTCTCTGCTTCACCACCTCTCAGAGACCTTGGTAGTAGTGGTGTCTCTCGCTCGTGCGGCGCCTTGGCAACCCTGCAAGGTCCTGTCACTGCCAACTCTCTCTCTTGAATTATCTCCACTATCTCTTACTACTTCATCCTGGGATTAACTCCCCCCTCCCTCACCCTGGGATTACCTTTCCCTCCCTCACCCTGGGATTAACACTCCCTCCTTCACCCTGGGATTAACACTCCCTCCTTCACCCTGGGATTAACACTCCCTCCTTCACCCTGGGATTACCTCTCCCTCCCTCACCCTGGAATTACCTCCCCCTCCCTCACCCTGGGATTAACACTCCCTCCCTCACCCTTGGATTAACTCCCCCTCCCTCACCCTTGGATTACCTCTCCCTCCCTCCTTCAATATAACACAACACCTGTACTTGCAGCTGTACCGACCTCTGTACCGCTGCTGTATCAACAATGTCTACTCTCTGAGGAGGAACATTTATCCTGTATATGAACTTTTGCTTTGGTGTTAAATTAAATAAAACAAAGATAATAACATTTATTTCTTACTTTTCAAAGTTAGCTGTTACGGTAAGGCTGCCTGGGTCCGAGGACAGTCTACAGGACGCCGCCATTGGTGACGTCACCTGTAAACACCTCTCTCTCTCTTCTTTTCTCTCATTTTCTCTCACACACACACACACACACACACACACACACACACACCCTCTTCTCTTTAATGGCCTTTTGATATTCACCGATTCCTGTGGGTGATGTGTGAGGCAGATTTTCCTTCGTAGACCCAAATACATAAATGAACAGTGTGTAAGGCAGCTACCAAACAGGGAGGCACTACCGCCGGGGAACATAGTGGAAGCATAATGTGTTGTCTAATGGTAGACCCTGCTGCCATATGTGACCAAGTCCCAGGTTGCTGATCTGACTTTCTGCCTCATTTACACACAATTGCAGGGTCTCAATTGTTTCTCTTACTTTGACAACACAACACACATATATTGTTTCTCACTATTGATCTTTTTTCATTTTTGTATTTCTTTATGGTTCTTTATTATTATTATTATTATTATTATTATTATTATTATTATTACTATTATTATTATTATTATTATTTTATTTTCATTTTTTATTTATTATAAATTTTATTTATTATTATTATTATTATTATTATTATTATTATTATTATTATTATTAATTATTATCATTATTATTTTTAATTATTATTATCATTATCATTATTATTATTATTATTATTATTATTATTATTATTATTATTATTATTATTACATTTTCGCCCCCCAGGCCCCGATGTGGGTTAGTGACCTGTGCCCGGGTGGGCTAATCCCTGTAAAAAAATGAAAAAATAAAAAATAATAAAAAATAATATATATATATATATATATATATATATATATATATATAATCAACAACCTCACCCCGCCAGGACTCGAAACAGGGTTTGGTAAAACGTTACTCTGATCACCTAAGAGGCACGGGTAGTCCCCAATTTGGAGGTTCACGGCGCCATAGCTCGATGAACAGGCTGTGTGTGAAATATAACAAAGTCTAGGACTGCTTTTATTGTCTTGGTGGTCGAGAGGTAACGTTCCCCGGTCACACACATAAGATCGTTGGTTCGAGTCCTGGCGGGGTGAGGTTGTTCATTATATGTAGAAGTCCGCGTGCTTTATGGGGGGACGTGGGATCGTGAACGCCAGCGTCGCCAGACGAAACTTGTTTAGGTTTTTCAAGGGTGGGAACCGCCATCAGCATTAATTGTTAGGTGATGGGGTAACCCGGTGTGCTTTGACGAGTTAATGGCTGCTAAACTCTTGTTAGTATAATCGGCTCCCAGAATGAGACATGCGCCCTGTTGAACCACGAGCGTTGTCTATTCATTAGGGCAGCTCTTCGCGTGGACTGGTGCAACGGTTGGGCGCTGCATTGAAGGCCAGCACAGACACGAAGAGAGTGTGAGGGAGAAAAATATGCGAGAAAAGAAAAGACTGAGAAAGAAAAAGAATTCCATAAAAGAAAGAAAGAAAGAATTTCATAAAAGGAGAGAGAGAGAGAGAGAATATGAGTTTCACCGAACAAACAAGTATAAGTTGCTCGCCTCCTAAGTTTACCCAGATATGGAAAATCACCATAGCAACGGCAGCCATGTTGGATCTCACCACAACAACATAAACACGACGACTGCACCAGCACCACCACCTGACCTGACCTGACCTGACCTGACCTACCCTAACCTGACCTGACCTAACCTGACCTGACCTAACCTAACACACAGAGACGACCCTGTTTTGGGTACTGTGATACGTTTATAGAGGCAAGGTAAGGCGGGAAGGCATGCTGATCAGAAGGTAAGTTTATTGTTATCAGTCAGGAGAATGGTAGGCCTAGAAGAGTGTTTTCCTATTAAGGTTCGTAAGGCTGTCATGACAACGCCCCCCACCCCGGCAGGAGCGAGAGGTAGGAGGAGGTAGGAGGAGGTGGGAAGGGTAGAGGAGGTAGTAGGAGGTGGGAGGAGGTAGGATGAGGTAGGAAGAGGTAATAGGGGAGAAACTGTTCTTCAAGCGACTGAAGTGTTCAACAAATATGATTAAAAACACAATCCGCCATGCTATCTCTCTCCTCTCTCTCTCTCTCTGCCTGGTGGGTTCTAGATATAGCAATGAGTACTGGCAGCCATGATAGTACTCTGCGATCAACCTCGTTCCTACTGAAACATTTAAGATCTTTTCTTTCTCTCTCTCTCTCATTTGGTGTCTTTTTTCTGTCATTTATTCCCCTCCTTTCTCATTTTTCTCTCTCTCTCTCTCTTCACACACACACACACACACACACACACACACATAATAAAAAGAAAAGTTTACTTGAGGAAGATGAGTGATTCATTTTGACACAGACGAAGATAGAAGAACCCCCCCTTTGAGTACCATGATTTTTAACTTTCGAGTACAAGATCATCGTACTCAAGAGAAACTGGTCATCATCATCGTCGTCGTACTCAAGGGGTTATATAGTCGTACTCAAGGGGTCAAATAGTCGTAGTTAACGGGTTTAAATTGTACTCAAGGGATTAAATAATCGCCTCAAAATAGGTCATAACTCCCTCCTCCTCCACCATGTCACCAAGATGATTCCCCCCCCTCCTCCCACCATGTCCTCTCAATAAGCTCCTCTCCCCACCCACCACCACCACCCCCCTCCAGGCAGACAGCCTCCCTCCTTCACCATCTATATCTCCATCTTCAACAAACTTCCATTCCAAATATTTGAGACTTGTAAGCTATCATCACCTCCCCCACACACACACTGGCTCCCTCATTGAATCCGTGGTAAAGCATTCAGCCTCATGCCCGGGGTCTCTGTTCTCGTTCATAAACTTCAATAATATCTTTCATTGTATCTCTTTTAACATTATATTTCATTATTGTCATTTTGTTCTATTGCTTGTACGTTATTCTTAGGTATATTACACAGGTCTCCTAAAAAGAAAATATAAACATGTATATTTTCATTGTCTCGCGTGGTTCATTCTCCTACTTAACCTAACCACCACTCGTCCTACACACAGGTCAATAGCGAACTCGGGAGAAAATAGCAAATAGCAAGACGCCAAGAAGGATATTAGTTTTAACATAGTGACTTTATGATTAAGGCTAAAATGTCATGAGAAGAGCTATAGCAGGAGGTTCTTGGTGGTGGTGATGATGGTGATGATGATGTGTTGTGTGATGATGATGATGGTGATGGTGATGATGATGGTGGTGATGATGTGATGATGATGGTTCACTGGCAACAACACTCGCTTACCATGAGTACGTGGGTTCGTCCTTCTCTATCTATTATGTCTATCTACCTCTTTATATATATACAATATCTTTATCACATCTACTAAAAACGTCATGAAATTTACACATTATTCTTATTGATATTCATAATTTTCACGAGAAAAAGACTTAAGGAAACATATTTGACCATAATAACACAACTCAGTTTAATTTCATCATTCATTCATTCATTCATTCATTCATTCTAGT
>NW_024730795.1:0-7500 GCF_018991925.1 Homarus americanus
TGTGTGGGCCATTACCAAAGACTAAGAAGGAAATCAATTCCTGCTCACAGTTATGGATACCAGTACACGTTATCCTGAGGCTTTTCCCCTTAAAAGCATCACTTCAAAAAATGTAATCAAACATCTTTTGCACCTTTTCACTTCAGTGGGCATTCCTAAAGAGATCTAATCCGATCAGGGCACCAATTTTACGAGCAATCTTTTCAAACAGGTGATGAAAGACCTCAGTGTGGACCATTGTACATCTTCGGCTTACCACCCACAATCCCAAGGTTGCTTGGAACGGTTCCATCAAACTTTCAAATCAATGCTAAAAAAATACTGTATAAAACACCAAAAGGAATGGGATGAAAGCATAGACTTGTTACTCTTTGCCATCAGGGAATGTCCCCAGGAGTCATTGGGTTTCTCCCCGTTCGAGTTACTATATGGGAGACAAATTAGGGGACCCCTTAAAATAGTAAAGGAGCAGTGGTTTGACACTCCATCTATTAAGCCCGCAACAGTTTCCCAATACATTGACACTTTACGGGACAAATTAACTGAAGTCCGAACCATTGCTCAGTCAAACTTAAAAAAGTCCAAGAAAAAATGGTGAAGTCCCAACCAAAATTAGTTGAAAGATCATTTTCTCCAGGTGACAAAGTGTTACTCTTTCTACCCATTCCAGGCTCTCCCCTTAAAAGCAAGTTCACTGGTCCCTATATAGTTGCTGATAAACTATCTCCCCTCAACTATATAGTCCATACTCCTGATCGCCGAAAAGATTCACAACTTGTTCACATTAATCTCATGAAACTTTACCATTCCAGGCAGTCAGAGAGGAATCCAGAGGCTATAAGTCAACCTGTATTGCATACGGTTTTGTCAGGGCCGGAGCCGGAGACAGATGACATGGACCTATTGGAGAATTTTAGACTTCCTCTACCTAAAAGAAAACCCTGCTAACAGTCACATACTCAACTTAGCGGATGAGTATTTTCTGTTCTGAATCCATATCAGCAAAGATCTCACTTCTTAAGTTATTATCAACATTTCCTAAAGTCACGTCAGACCTCCCAGGGTTTTGCAATATACTTAAACATGATATTAAGCTAATCTCAGATGATGTACAACCCATTAGGCAATCAGCATATCGACTAAATCCACAAAAAAAGAGATTATGAAAAAGGAGGTAGATTTTTTGTTAAAACATAACTTAGCTGAGCCTAGTACCTCCCCCTGGGCTTCACCTTGCCTTCTCATTCCAAAACCCGATAGCACCTTTCGTTTCTGTACCGATTATCGTAAAAAACCAGGTCACTGTCTCAGACTCCTACCCTTTACCTTTGATTGAAGATATAATAGACAGCATAGGCTGTGCCAAATTTATCAGTACGGTGGACTTATTGAAAGGATATTATCAAGTGGGACTCACGGATAGGGCAAAAATAATCTCGGCATTTATAACTCCATTTGGTCTTTTTCAATATTTGGTTATGGCGTTTGGCTTTTCTAATGCTCCGGCCACATCCCAGAGGGCCATCAACTTCCTAATTCAGGACCTAGGTGGGACGTTCGCCTACACCTGGATGACCTGTGGTGGTGGTGTCGGACAGCTGGGACGACATCTGTTGCGTTTGGAGATACTGTTTGCACGACTGCAAGAGACTGGATTCACCATAAACCTGGCTAAATCTGCTTTGGCCGGGCCTCAGTTGACTTACCTGGGACATATCGTTGGGCATGAACAGGTGAGACCCAAGGACGCAAACGTTAGAGCCATCTTGTCCTTCCCCTCTCCAAGGACGAGGAAGGAACTCATGCGCTTCCTGGGGATGTGCGGCTACTACCGTCGGTTCTGCAGTAACTTCTCCAGCGTGGCCGGACCCCTCACAGACCTTACCAGTTCTGCGGTCCCTTACATCTGGAACCAGAGGTGCGACCAGTCTTTCCACCGCCTCAAAGCCTTCCTTGCCTCCAAGCCTGACTACACCTCGCCCTTCCATCTGCAAATCGACGCTAGTGGTGTCGGAGTGGGGGCTGTGCTCCTACAACCCGACCCAACCACTGATGTTCTTCACCCTGTGGCATATTACTCCGCCAAGTTGAAAAAACATCAGACCAACTACTCGACCATAGAAAAGGAGGCCTTGGCTCTGGTGTTGGCAATAAAGAAGTTTGAATGTTACCTCCAGTCTTGCCCAAACAACCCTAGTCTTCACCGACCATAACCCACTCACGTTCATCCAAAACAAGACCTCCAACCAGCGAATCCTCCGCTGGGCTCTCCTCACCCAGCCCTATAACCTGATTGCAGACTCCTTATCCCGAGCTCCAGTGGAAATGCAGCAGCTACTCTCCAGACGCACCAGGTGATCACCTCCTCGCGCGGAGGTCTTTGGAGGGGGGTGTGTTACGAACCCTCCACCCAGCACTACGAAGCACGCCATCTATTGTCCTGATCTACCTACAGCACCACGAGCAACGCCATCTAGGGACGAGACACGAGTATGACTCGTCTTAGTTACCACTCCGAGGTTTCCCTTCTCCTATCCTGGTTGTTGCGTCACCTCCAATTCGAGGAGAGAGCACTTGGCTCTGGGAAGTGACCACAGGATCATCTATCCTCTAAACCTACGTACGTGCAGTGACTACTACCGTCTTCTACAATACTCAGCCTTACTCGTCAGCCATCTCAGCTCCTCACTTAAGTACTAGTATCTCTTGTATTAATTTCCCCGTCCACTTGCTTCGAGATTGTTTTATGTTTATTAATATGTATATACTGTTAATGTTTAGGTTAAGTTTGGTTAAGGGTAATTTATAAGCTGAATATTTTGTTAAGGGATTTATGGTACTCTATTATATACAACGAAAACTCGCATCCTTTGTCTACCCTTTTATAGTCCGATTGTCTTTGTTTTTTATTGTTGTTACCTGTTGGGATCTGGGTAGACGTATAACTATATTCTAAATCCCCAACTCGTAACAATAATAGCCATCTGTTACTGCCGTGTCTTTCCATATACCTGTTTATTTCATTGTAATAGGTCTGGATTAATTTAACTTCTTCTGGTAGTCTGTTGTTGGGTAATGTTCTAAAGTGTGAAGTAGGAGTGTGTTTGGTTATAGATGTTTTATTGCTGAGTGCAGTCTGTCCATTTCTGAGTCTATATCTTCTGTTGTTTTCCCTTGTAGGTTAATCGAGTGGTGATTACTTAAGTCGTCTTTGAAAGCTGTCCCAGTCTGTTTTACTCATTTTCAGTCTCTTTTTTATTGGTATCTGTATGGGGCTTGTTGACAGTGTTAGTATAATTGGCAGATGGTCACTGCCTGTATTATATGGTAATTGAAAAAGGCTTTGTTGTTGGTAAAAATTTTGTCTGGTGTCGATTGTGTATTGTGATTTCTCCAGGTTGGAAAGTTAGGACCCAGATGATTGATTTTTCCTAAATTTATTAATTGATTAAGGGCGTTTCCCACGACGTTATTATTTGTATTGTCAAAAATCCTATGTCTGGCGTTAAAGTCTCCTAAGATGTACATCGGATGACTATTGTTAGCCAATTTTAATAGGTCTTCTATAGGTAAGTAGTAGCAATAATTACGTCTCCTTGAGTTGTATTTATTTTTATTGCTAGAAATTCATCCTGGAAGTCATCAATTAGTTTAAATTTTAAGTTTCTTTTAACCGCTATCGCTACTCGTCATTTTTTCTCGCCCGATTTATTTTCTTTGGTTTACATAATGGATTCAGAGTTTTATGTTGTTGTTTTCTGTCTCACCGTATTTCTGTTTATTAGTATAATGTCAGAGGGTCAGTTTCGCGATATATATTACTTAGGTTAATTCTCTCGGTCTTCCAGTTTCTTACGTTGTGTTGTATTATTCTTAAAGTTCTTACTGTTTGTCTATTGTCCATTATTTCTTATGCTTGGATTGTGGCAGTCAGTTGGAGTGGAGACCTATCATCCTGTTTCCCGCTTCTGACTCTTCTATACTCTGACGGGTCTACTATTTTAAAGTCTTTGGCCGTAATCTTTAGTTTGTCCGTAGTAATTAGTGACCAGACATAATCTTCACTTAGGGATTTTTCTTGATATGTCCACTTGTATATCCCTCCTTCACAGTTTTTTACTATTGTCCCTCCTGTTGGTCTCGATGTTGGGATTCCATGTTTTGTTGTAGTGATAACTTTTAATCCAATTTCTTCAGCAGATTCAGGTTGTATATTGTGATCAGTTTCCATCTTATCTTCTCTCCTCCTCCCTCCTTTGTCTGTCCTTTTGTTATTTCTATCTTCTCTTTGTCACTTCTAGTCATTTGTCTGGGATCTCTATCAGTCGCTTGTGTTCCTTGTGTATCAGCTGTTGCTCCTTGCTCAAACCTTTGTTCGTCTTGATGTAGTCTTTCTCTCAGTTCGCTTGCATATGTTGTCTGAAATAGTTTTTCGGATTGTGGATTCTCTGGAAATATCATCTCTGGTAGGTTATTCCAATTTAAACATTTTCCTTAATTCCTCATTGTATGATCCAGGTGCAATGATATTGTGCAAATGTGCATGGATCATATAATCATTACCTTATCATTGGCTCACTTGGGTTTAATGCTGTGGATTCTGGTCTATGAGCCTCTTGGACCGCTCTCTTTGCTATTTCAGCGGTATGTAAGTATCTTCTTGTCTTGTTCCTTTTCCTTGTTTCTTGTACTTTATCATGTGTTTTATTGGGCATGCCATTTGCTAACGTCCTATGTCCTATGTACATTCATTTCTCTTACAGTTGGAGACAGCCAACATGTGTATTCTTACATTCAGTGTAGGTATGGTCGTCCTTACCACAGAAATCTGAGCAGTACTTTTTTTCTTTTTCCGGACAGTCTCTCGTTGTGTGTTCTTCATATTTGTAGCAGGAGAAGCAAGTTTGCAGACTGATGAATGTCTCCTTCTTTATTTGATGTGGTGTGACTGACATGTTGAATATTAGAAAGCCCTGTTGTAAAACTTTCTCAGCCATTGACACTTCTTCAAACATGAGTATAGTCCTTTATCTTAATGACTTCTTCAATCTTCATCCACCTATTTTGGCGTTCAGTTCTTCTTTCAGGTCTTCCTCCCGATCTCTTGATCGACTTGACGAACAAAAACTGATCTTTTTGCTTTTTGTTCTGGTGGCATGACAACAATAAGGCCTTCATTGTAAAATATATCTCTTGCTTCTTTTGAAAGGATTTTATCTGAATCAAAGTCATCTTTACAGATTACTTTAAAACCTTCATTGGTGCTGAATATTCTAGTTAGTGGGACTTGCAGTTTGTTGTAAATTGATTTCTGCCACTTTTCCCCTTCCAATAGAGTGTCCCTTATCTCTATGTTTTATTCTAATGCTAGTTGTCATCTTCTTGATTACATCTAATCCTACCTATAACACAGGGCTCCTGCCTCTTGGACGTCGGGCTCTGCACCCAGGTTACCTAATGACTATAGTAATATCTAAAGAGATTGCCACCTACCGGTGGCCCCGGACAAAGGGGTGCCCTGCACTATCACAGGTTCCCTTGCCGGATCGACCGTATCGCGAAGTCCCGCCTCCCGTTCAAGGAGCGGAGTGCATGAGGGATAGAAAAAAAGGAAAGAAGAGGACTTAGAGAGTAGAAACAGCCCACCTACCACGCCACGTTCGGTCAGCCAATCAGAGCACCGCAGTAAACGTGCATGTATCACGCCACCGTGGGGCACCACTGATTGGCCAATCCAGGACGTAGACGCACGGGTAGTAGTCAAAATTTGGGTAGGCCAAATATTTGTTTTTTCCAAAGTTGGAATTTCCCGTACAATCTGTGATGGTAATTACACCGTCACTATGTTGAGTAAGTACAATCACTAGGATTGAGTGTCTTATCACAACAAAGTTGCAGACTCAAACATGCAGCAAAAGAATCAGGTCTTCGCAGCTCCGTGTCTATTTTACTTAGGCTAGCATACCTAAGTTAAAGCAAACTCCCCTTGCCAATACAAGAAGGAAGAGGATTTCTTATAGTCTAATAAACAATTCATCATGACCAAATACAGTATCTAACACAGGGGGTCCGGGGGCGCGGCTACTATATAACCATTTGATTTGCATTATCTCTGAGAATAGTTAGCAATTATCCATTTGATTGCATTATCCCAGGTTAAGGGGGTTGTGTGTGGTTCCATATCACCAGATTTATTAAAAACTCACGTCAGGCTAAACAGTTTAAGGCTAGATAGTGGTGGCTGCTTGGATTATTTTGTCTCTTGTATTGGCTTCCGGGTGGCTTCAACCTCTATAAAATTGAGGACACCAATAAGAGCCTTGTACTAAGGTTGGGATTAAACAGGCCACTTTTGCTGTAATGGGATTTCGCCATGCGGGGGCGTGGCCAACCTCGGCGAAAGTGGATTTAGGTTAGGCGGCCCGGTAGTGGTTGGTTAGTTGCCTGTATTATTATTATTATTCTATAAGGTCCCCGTTAGACTTTTACCACGGTCAGGCTAAGCAGTTTGGGCTGCTTAGTTATTCTTTGTCTCTTATTTTAAACCCCGGATTGGCTTCAACCTCTAGAAATTGAGGGGGACACCAATAGACTTTGTACTAAGGTTAGGTTAAACAGACACTTTTGCTGTAATGGAGGATTTCGCCATCAGGGGATGACGAAACCTCGGCAATAGTGTAGTTGAGTTAGTGACCCGGTAGTGGTTGGTTAGTTGCCTGTATTATTATTATTATATAAAATTTAAGGTCCCCGTTAGACTTTACCACGGTCAGGCTAAACAGTTTAGGCTGCTTGGATTATTTCCTTGTCTCTTATTGACTTCGGGTGGCTAACCTCTATAAAATTGAGGACACCAATAGACTTTGTACTAAGGTTAGGTTAAACAGACACTTTTGCTGTAATGGAGGATTTCGCCATCGGGGAGCGTGACGAAACCTCCGGCGAAAGTAGTGGTTAGGTTAGGCGGCCCGGTAGTGGTTAGGTAGTTGCCTGTATTATTATTATTATTATATAAAATTTAAGGTCCCCGTTAGACTTTACCACGGTCAGGCTAAACAGTTTAGGCTGCTTGGATTATTTCTTTGTCTCTTATTGACTTCGGGTGGCTAACCTCTATAAAATTGAGGACACCAATAGACCTTGTACTAAGGTTAGGTTAAACAGACACTTTTGCTGTAATGGAGGATTTCGCCATCGGGGAGCGTGACGAAACCTCCGGCGAAAGTAGTGGTTAGGTTAGGCGGCCCGGTAGTGGTTGGTTAGTTGCCTGTATTATTATTATTCTATAAAATTTAAGGTCCCCCGTTAGACTTTACCACAGTCAGGCTAAACAGTTTAGGCTGCTTGGATTATTTCTTTGTCTCTTATTGACTTCGGGTGGCTAACCTCTATAAAATTGAGGACACCAATAAGACTTTGTACTAAGGTTAGGTTAAACAGACATACTTTTGCTGTAATGGAGGATTTCGCCATCAGGGGTGACGAAACCTCCGGCGAAAG
>NW_024730795.1:12500-18510 GCF_018991925.1 Homarus americanus
ATCGAGGTTATGCGCTGGGCTTTTCCCAGTTCAGTCGCCCTTACTAAGGGAATCCCTGTTGGTTTCTTTTCCTCCGCTTATTAATATGCTTAAATTTGGCGGGTAGCTCTCTCCTACTACGAGGTCGATCGTGGTCTCATCATCCTTAGGGGGAACAAGTTCCCCAACCACGAAGCGGAAGACGCTCTGCCACCGACTTTCTTCACCACCGACATTACCAGGCAGGAAGGTTTGAGGGGCTTGTCGCGGGGGTACCAGCGGCCATGGCGCCGGCACTCCCACCCCTGACTCCGTTCCTTCTCATTGAGTGGTAAATAGCCAATAGGGAAAGTGTTCCAGCAGAACATCTCTCGCAGAGTCATATACACACACAGTTTTAATGCATATACGCTCGTGTTCCGCCCTTACTCGGCCGCACCTTTGCCGCTTAAACTTTGACCTCTTTCCCCGTTCCCGCATGCCACAGCAGTGGCACTTGTTTATCCGGAGAAAGAGAGCGAGAGTCGCAGTATTAATTGGCGTGAGCGGCCTTTCCGGCTGCAGAACTAGTGCTCTATCCCGGCGAGCGCCGTTATGAGGCGCAACACCGTCTTTAACGCGTTTAGAGAGAACTCCCCTGCCTCCCTCCCAGTCATGAGATAGACGTGGACTCGTGGCGAACTCTCAAAGAGAACGCCCACACCGCGTCTGACCGTGGGAGAGGGTGGAGGAGCGCGTGAGGAAGAGCACGGCGTCACCCAAGCATTCTCATCTCTCTGCCTGCACCACTACATGGTAGACTGCGGGCCCAGGCGCACTCATCAATTTAGGTTCCACTGCAATGCATGCCAAGCACTCTTTTCGAGGTGATAGACGAAATTCCGGCGGGGCTTACTTAAAAGATATCCGACCCGTTTTCGTTTCCTCTTCGTGGGATGGAGTGCCTCTTAGAACGTAATCAGCCATGAGCGGCTTGACGGCCATTAGGTGTCTCTCTCTGTGGACAGCAGGCAAGAAGCCGCCTCCAGTTATTCTGCGGGCGACAACTGTCGCTGTTGTGGTTGAATGTGGGTGCGCCAAGTCCATGGACTTACTAGTGATAAACTTGCTTGTTTTAAGGGCACGCCTCGCGCAAAGGCGGGCGATTCAAACAGACGAGCTCTCGGTTGGTTACCTGTTATTAGGGGAGACAGTCCGAGCGCGAGCTTCGCAGCAACGATGGATATGTGTATTTCCGACCCCTCGTGAAGTGGCGACAAGCTCATATAGCTGCGCGCTGTATAATGCTCGTTCAACTTGTCGATGTATCTGGTATTCTTGCGATTCACATACCGACCCGCAGTTTGCTGCGGTCTTCATCGACCCACGAGCCGAGTGATCCCCCGTTAAGAGTTGTGTATTTGCCATTTGGTCTTTTTGCGACTAACCATCACAGGTCGAGTCTCAATGAAAGGGTTTGACAGACATAGCCCAAGTTTGTGGTTTGGGTTTGGCCGGACGACTTGTTGTTGTTTTTTGACACTTGAATTTCACTCTTTTTGGGTCAAGAGGCTTATTCGCCGGTAGTAAGGAACGGACGGGCAGCCGTCCAAAGCCCCGTCCGTCCTCCTCCTCCGGTCTTCGCGCTCTCGCCCGAGTGTGGTCCACCTACAGCGTGGTGGTACCTATTTTGGTGCGGGGGCCGGGATTGTCCTCTTTCGCTGCTGGAGTTGCCAGAGCAGAGCCCGAGACCGCCCAAATCAGGAGAGTAGTAGTAGTTTTAAGAGCGACCCGTTCTCTTTCTCTCTGTTAATGATCCTTCCGCAGGTTCACCTACGGAAACCTTGTTACGACTTTTACTTCCTCTAAATGATCAAGTTTGGACATCTTTCCGTCAGCTCGAGGCGACGACCCCAGAAAACCCTCGCGGGCAACGGGGCCGACAATCCAAGAGCGCCAGTCCGAAGGCCTCACTAAATCATTCAATCATTTGTAGTAGCGACGAGGCGGTGTGTGCAAAGGGCAGGGACGTAATCAGCGCAAGCTGATGACTTACACTTACTAGAATTCCTCGTTCATGGGAAACGAGTACAAGCCCCAATCCCTATCAGAAAGGCTTTGAACGGTTACCCGCTCCTCTCGGAGAAATCGTTGATCCCTTGCTCAATTGTAGCGTCGCGGCCCAAAATCTAAGGGCATCACAGACCTGTTATTGCTCAATCTCGTGCGGCTAAATTGCGCTTATTCCTCTAAGAAGAAGTTGCGAACTGGACACCATTTTCTGGAGATCCGTCGACTACTTAGTAGGCCAGAGTCTCGTTCGTTATCGGAATTAACCAGACAAATCGCTCCACCAACTAAGAACGGCCATGCACCACCACCCACCGAATCGAGAAAGAGCTCTCAATCTGTCAATCCTTCCGGTGTCTGGGCCTGGTGAGGTTTCCCGTGTTGAGTCAAATTAAGCCGCAGGCTCCACTCCTGGTGGTGCCTTCCGTCAATTCCTTTAAGTTTCAGCTTTGCAACCATACTTCCCCCGGAACCCAAAGACTTTGGTTTCCCGGAAGCTGCCCGCCGGGTCATGGGAATAACGCCGGCGGATCGCTAGTTGGCATCGTTTATGGTTAAGAACTAGAGCGTCGCCTTCGAACCTCTAACTTTCGTTCTTGATTAATGAAAACATCCTTGGCAAATGCTTTCGCAATCAGTTCGTCTTACCGCGACGGTCCAAAAATTTCACCTCTAGCGTCACTTAATCTGAATACTTGCGCCTGTTCCGATTAGTCATTACCTCTGGTTCAAACCAACAAAAATGAACCGAGGTCCCTATTCATTATTCCATGCATCACCATTCGGGCCATTCATTAACCTGCTCTGAGCACTCTATTTTTTTCAAAGTAAACTCTCCGGCCACTTTCCGGGAGGACACTCGACAAAACATCCCGTGTCGCGAAGGCAGCAGGCTGTTGAGGCGTGACAGTAAACACGGTGCACCGTCGATCGAACTGAGATCAACTCACGAGCTTTTTAACGCAACAACTTTAATATACGCTGTGGGCTGGAATTGCGGCTGCTGGCGCAGACTTGCCCTCCAATGGATACTCGTTAAAAGGATTTAAATTGTACTCATTCGATTGCGAGGCCTCGGATGAGACTCACATCGTTATTTTTCGTCACTACCTCCCCGTGCCGGGAGTGGGTAATTTGCGTGCCTGCTGCCTTCCTTAGATGTGGTAGCCGTTTCTCAGGCTCCCTCTCCGGAATCGAACCCTGATTCCCCGTTACCCGTTATAGCCATTGTAGGCGCATAACCTACAATCGAAAGCTGATAAGGCAGACACTTGAAAGAAGCGGCGCCGGTGCGGAGACCGTGCGCTCAGCCCGAAGTTATTCAGATTCACCACAGGTGGGTTACGGACCGGGGCCCGACCAGTTTTGAACTAATAAAAGCGCTCTTCCCTTGCGGTCAGAGACCAATTGCATGTATTAGCTCTAGAATTGCCACAGTTATTCAAGTAAGTGGGTTTACAGATCCAATGAAACATAGCTGATTTAATGAGCCATTCGCGGTTTCGCCTTAAATCGGCTTGTACTTACACATGCATGGCTTAATCTTTGAGACAAGCATATGACTACTGGCAGGATCAACCAGGTAGCTGCTGCTGTTGGCGGCGCCTATCACGGCGGCCAAAATAGTGAGATTGAGAGAGAGGCAGAAGACATTGGGCGAGGGACCGCACGTTGGCCTTAGAGAAATAGCAAACCAGATGATCAGATCTAACTGCACCTTCTCTTGCTATCCTCGGCGCCGGCAGCGCCACCGTGTGTGCCAATCTCCTCCCTTATCCGCTCCTCTTTGCCCCAGCTCCAGCGAGGCAGCCGACATTGGGCGAGGGACCGCACGTTGGCGAATCTCCTCCCTTATCCGCTCCTCTTCTCTTTGCCCCAGCGAGGCAGAAGACATTGGGCGAGGGACCGCACGTTGGCCTTAGAGAAATAGCAAACCAGATGATCAGATCAAACTGCACCTTCTCTCGCTATCCTCGGCGCCGGCAGCGCCGCCGTGTGTGCCAATCTCCTCCCTTATCCTCTCCTCTTCTCTTTGCCCCAGCGAGGCAGCCGACATTGGGCGAGGGACCGCACGTTGGCCTTAGAGAAATAGCAAACCAGATGATCAGATCAAACTGCACCTTCTCTTGCTATCCTCGGCGCCGGCAGCGCCACCGTGTGTGCCAATCTCCTCCCTTATCCGCTCCTCTCCTCTTTACCCAGCTCCAGCGAGGCAGCCGACATTGGGCGAGGGACCGCACGTTGGCCAATCTCCTCCCTTATCCGCTCCTCTTCTCTTTGCCCCAGCGAGGCATAAGACATTGGGCGAGGGACCGCACATTGGCCCATCTCCTCCTCTCTCTCTTTCTCTTACTGTTTGTGGGGACGTGGGCTCATGAGCGCCATCGTCGCCCAATATTGGTTAGGTTGTGTATTTCACGGGTGGGAACCGCCATCATCGTTGTTAGGTGATGGGGTAACCCAACGTGTGCTTTGACGAGTTTTGGCTGCTAAACTCTCTTTTTAGTATACTCGGCTCCCAGACTGCGCCCTGGTCGTGTTGAACCATGAGCGTTGTCTATGCACATTTAGGGTAGCCGTTTGCGCGTGGAATAGTGCAATGAATCTCGGTCAAGAGACGGTTGGGCGCTGCATTGAAGGCCGGCACAGACGCGAAGACGGGGTGATCAGCCAACGCAAGTCCGCTAAGTTGGGCAGACAGCAAGGCGAAGGGGAGCCCCGTTCCGGACTGAAAGGCCGCAGCATATGCTGTGACGGAAACTAGTAGGGTGGCGACGTGTGCGCCGAGAGAGAGAGAGAGAGAGACGGAGTAAATAATGTCCAAACGGAAGAGAGACCTGGCAAGTGTAATTGATAGAGCGCGAGCCTACTCGCCATAAGCCCGCTCCACTGCCATTCCTCTGATCCAATGAGACTAAAATCTCTCTCTCTCTCCTTCTGCTCCAGCCATTGCAGGGCAGGGAAGCGACGGCAATTTTGGTTGTTGTTTTTGAATGCCGCGCTTTGCTTCGCAGAGGCGCCGAAGCGCTCCGCTGGGGGGCGGAAGATATTTCACACCGAATATGTGTGTGAAGGCACCCTCTCCCCTTAATATAGTGAAATAGTGCAATCCAGCATACAAGGTCGGACGATAGGACATTCACCGTACCGCACCTCGAGAGTGGATGTTGGGTAAGGTTAAAACCGGACTGTTCGCAGACAGCCGAATAACCCGGTTCCGGACTAATTGGTGGATGCAACATCATGATGATGCTGCTGCTGTCGCGGAAACCGCAGTGGCGACGTGAGAGAGTAATAATGTTCAATAGGGAGAGCGACCTGGCTGGTGTAATTGATAGATCGCGAGCCTACTCGCCATTAGCCCGCTCCACTGCCATTCCTCTGACCCAATGAGACTATTCTCTCTCTCGCTCTCCTTCTGCTCCAGCCATTGCAGGGCAGGGAGAGGAAATCGACGGCAATTTTGGTTGTTGTTTTTGAATGCCGCGTTTTGCTTCGCAGAGGCGCCGAAGCGCTCCGCTGGGGGCGGAAGATATTTCACATCGAATATGTGTGTGAAGGCACCCTCTCCCCTTAATATAGTGAAATAGTGCAATCCAGCATACAAGAGCGGACGATAGGACAGTCACCGTACCGCACCTCGAGAGTGGAAGTTGTTTGATCGTTTGTTAGGCAAGGTTAAAACCTGACTGTTCGCGAACAGCCGAATAACCCGGTTCCGGACTTACAATAGACGCAACATCATGATGCTGCTGCTGTCACGGAAACCGTGGTGGTGACGTGTGCGCCGAGAGAGTAATAATATTCAATTGGGAGACAGACCTGGCTAGTGAAATTCATAGAACCCGCTCCACTGCCATTCCTCTGACCCCATGAGACTATTTTCTCTCTCTCTCTCCTTCTGCTGCTCCAGCCATTGCAGGGCAGGGAAGGGAAAGCAACGGCAATTTTAGTTGTTGTTTTTGAATGCCGCGCTTTGCTT
>NW_024730796.1:0-21973 GCF_018991925.1 Homarus americanus
CTCAAAGTGCGAGTTTTTAAAATCCAGAATCCATTTCCTTGGTCATGTAGTTGACGGTGAGGGCATACATACAGTTAATGATAAAGTCAAAGCTGTATCTCAGTTCCCGCGTCCTACCTCAAATGATCATGTGCGTAGCCTTCTCGGATTATCTGGTTATAATCGTTCCTTTATCAAGGACTATACAACATTAGCATCGCCCCGAACGAGGTTGCTCAAAAAAAAGATGCAGTGTTTATATAGGATGCTGAACACGAGGAAAGTATTACGGCATTGAAGACAGCGCTAACCAATGCCCCGGTTCTAGCATTCCCAGACTACACTCAACCTTTCACTCTCTGTACTGACGCTCCCGGAATTGGAGTCGGAGCAGTGCTCATGCAAGAGGACACGCGTGGGAAGTTTAGAGTGATAGCATTTGCAAATCGCACACTAATCGATGCTGAAACACGTTATTCGGCGACGACATAGAAACGTTAGCCGTTGTGTGGGCACTTCAGAAGTTCAAAGACATTATCTTTGGCTACAAGATAACTGTTTTTACTGATCATGCGGCAGTCACCGAACTGTTCCATGGCAGAAACTTATCAGGCAGATTAGCACGCTGGTATCTGACAATTCAAGAGTTTGACCCCGAATTTAGGTATTTACCTGGGAGGGCGAATGTTGTCGCCGACGCTCAGTCAAGAAATATAGCACCAGTTATGCCTGTATCAACATTCACTCTTTCGCAGCTGGAAGATGAGCAACGACGCGACCCATATTGGTCAGCTGTTATTTTTGCTCTCGAATCGGGCGAGGATGTTAAACTCCCCAAGTTATTTCTTCCCTTAAGTCAGTCTGAATTACGACATAACATACTCAATAGGACGAGAAAATCTCCTGAGGGTAATGTGTCTCAAATAGTCGTACCTGACACGTTGTGCAAAGCAGTAATGACATTGTTCCACGATGTCCCACAAGCAGGTCACCAAGGTCGTGATAAATGCTTAGCGGATTTACGAAAGAAGTATTTCTGGAACACTATGAAGAAAGACATAGAATTACACATAGCTAATTGTTTGGCATGTGCTCAACATAAAAGATCGACAGGATCACCTGCCCCGATTCTACAATATCCTACACCAGACCGTCCGTTTGACACAGTCGCTGTTGATGTGTTATAACTCCCAATGAGTCATCAGGGATCAGGATACGTCTTAGTGTGTGTGGATCATTTTTCCAGGTTCGTGGTCTTGGTCCCACTAAAAAGCAAAACGGCCGAAGCAGTAGCCTATGCATTAGTGATGAATCTCATATGTCCATATACTACGCCTAAAGTTCTACTCTCTGATAATGGAACAGAGTTCAAGAATGAGCTAATAGAGCATATATGTTTACAATATGGAATTAAACAAACTTTTGTGACAGCTTATCATCCACAGGCTAATGGCCTTGTTGAAAGAACCAATCGTAAAATCCTAGAAACACTGCGTCCATTTGTTAGTGGTTTTCAATACGCATGGGAGGATTGGTTACCGCAGGTTGCAGCGTCGATTAATGGGTCAGTTAATAGCTCTACGGGCAAAACACCCTACTATATTGTCTATGGCACAGATAAACGTCTGCCTTACGACATCCTTACAGAGGCGCCATACCCGGTATATAATACGGATGATTTTGCGGCAAAACAAATTCATGTCTTTACAGAAATTCATAACCAAGTACGATCACAGCTAGCGGCGTCACGCGCCGAAATGATCATCAAACAACATAAACATGCTAAACCTATCGCACTGAACGTTGGGGACGCTGTTATGTTACAGGAACCTGAAAGGAACTCCAAACTTTCGGCGAAATTTTCTGGTCCATTCCGCATAATCTCAAAAGAAGCAGGCAACAAATTCAAAATATGGAAGCCTAATGCACAGATCGCAGATGTCGTGCACGCGGATCGTCTGAAGAAGACCCAGATAAATGTCTTACCTCCAGTTGATGATAATGTGATTGATACATCCTTACAGACTGTTCAGAAGCAAAATGTACCAAATGACTATTGTATGAAACTACGTTCTGCGAGTAGAAGTTAACTCGTACTTTCGCGTCAGATGGAAAACGTCGACGGCCAACTACAATCAGCATTGGACATCCTTCATGGTCTCAGCACAGCTTCGAAGAATTCGACAATAGTTTCACAAACTATAGACCTTCTACACTTTCGTCTCCAGAACCTTCGCGAGTTTCTAGTTGATGTTGGGAAAAATCTACCTGCATCTCAAGCGGATCTTGCTCAAGAAGTGCATTCTCAGGCACGACGAAAAAGGGGTCTCTTTAATTTTGTGGGTCTCATCCAAAGCGCCTTGTTTGGCACGGCAACGGCCGATGATGTAGCTAAACTGGGGGACCGAATGAACGTTGTCGTTCAGGCTGTATCTCAACAGAATCGCGTTATTTCTCAAACCTTTCACGCGATTACTGCTCTAGAATCAAAGGTTAATGCAATCATAATGGAGTCTAACCAAGTTTCGAGGATTGTTACTAGGTTACAGAAAGCAATTCCGACGTTAGAATGGCTCCTTTACTTCACAGAATATTTGCATGCTGCTGAAATTTCAGTTCATAAAATTGTAACCTCTAAAAATGAACTAATAGACAGCATTGTAGATGCCGGGATAGGACGTGTGGACGCGAAGCTTGTGCCTGTGCAGACGCTTCTTGAAGCTTTAAAAATAGCCAAGTTGCAGTATCATTTAACTCCTATTTTCAATGACAATGAGGTTCAATATCATTACCCACTGTTGGAGTCAACCCTCACGCACAATGCAATTCTGATCCACATTCCTATGCGAGGGCAACATGAGTTTAATGCATGGCATTTAGAACCCTTCCCCTGGTTTGTGAACGACACACTGTATACCCTAGATAGGCCTAAAGAACTTTTCTTAGTAGATGAAGAATATTCATTGTTATCAATAGAGGATTCTGAGGTACTGTCACGGTGTAAGTCGTCTTATCTACACCTACACGTATGTCCAGCCTACATTGTTTGCATTTATTCCTGCTGCAGATGGAATATGTGAATTGGCAGTCATACAACCAAATGTACGCACAGCGTTAGCGCAATGCAGTTATAGGCCAGTTAGTCTAAAGACTGTGTTCCACGCTCACCTTCAGAATGTGCAGTATTTGTTCTTTCCAAATCTCACTACTGTAATTTTAAAATGCCAAAATGGTGTTAAGCAGCTAGTTGTGAAAGGGCATTACAAGGCTCCTGATTACTGTGAAATCACTTGTAGTACATTACGGACCTTGCCTACTCATCAGCATTTTGCATTAAATCGAAAACTCAAGTCTGCTTTAATTCCACTTCCTATAATGAATTTCACTATCAAGGTTGTTCAAATAGTATCAGAGAAATTAAAAGTGTTAGCTTTCTTGAACGAGACACATTTTGCTGATTTGAATAATAACTTGCCATTTTACCTGTCACGGGAATTTGCTCTACCAAGTCTTACGATTCCCTCTATTCTGTTAATTCTGGCAATAATGTTCCTGTTCTGTTATTACCGGGCAGTATCATCCAAATTCAACATTATTCATAACATACTAACCCGTACGACACAAAAGTCTAGGTCCCCTGTAGTAGAGAATACCCCTACAGTAATTTCCCCAGCTTAGTGTCTACATATCTGTTTATAACATGGTTAGGGTTGTCTAGGATGTACTGTACTCTGTGAGTTATTTAGGCCTCACGGAGCTCGGCTGGTAGGTGACCGAGCGATGTAATAGGCCCCTGTCTCATCAACAGAACGTATTATATAAATGGGTCAATACATCTGATATTATATTCAGATTCACCACCCTGTAACTTTCCACTGTCTATGAGTAAGACATGAGATTGACACGTGAGCGGGCAACTTACCCAAGAGGGCGAGACCCATAGCTCAGCATTCCTGTAAGCACGCACTGCGATGCCCCTAAGCTTCAGTAGCTCACCTCAACTCATATCGAAAGGACGTGACCAAACGTTTGTCATACATAAACGCCGTCCCTTTCTCATTCACTCCTAGACAGTGAGACTTACGGTTGATATACACTCAGGAATTATATATATAACCTTTTATAATAAAACAAAGGAACTACCGTTTGGGTTTCGTTACTTAAAACCCAAATATAAATATGTGTGAACGGACTGGTTAATTGGACAAGCAGCCGATTCAATTCTCCTGGTGGCCCAGAGGTAGCATACCCCGGTCACAATTATAAGATCGTGGGTTTGAATCCTGGTAGGGTGAGTTGTTGATTATATGTAGAAGTCCGAGTGATTTATTGGGCTAATGAAATATTTATGGATCCTCCTTGTTTCGAAGCCGGATTTGGTAAAACGTTGCTCTGATCACCTAAGCGGCACGGTTGCTCCCAATTAGAGGTTCACGGTGCCATAAGCAAGTTGAACAGGCTTTGTGTGAAATATAGCAGAGTCTAGGAATGCTTTTATTGTCCTGGTGGCCCTGAGGTAGCGTTCCCCGGTCACAATTATAAGATCGTGGGTTCAAATCCTGTTGGGTTGAGGTGTAGATTAAATGTAGAAGTCCGCGTGCTTTATTGGGTTAATGAAATATATATGGATCCTCGTGTTTCGAAGCCGCATTTGGTAAAACGTTGCTCTGATCACCTAAGCAGCACGGGTGGTCCCCTATAGTGGTTCACAGCGCCATAAACTCGTTGAACAGGCTTTGTGTGAAATATAGCAAGTCTAGGACTGCTTTTATTGTCCTAGTGGCCCAGAGGTAGCGTTCCCCGGTCACAATTATAAGATCGTGGGTTCAAATCCTGGTGGGGTGAGGTGTTGGTTATATGTAGAAGTCCGCGTGCTTTATTAGGCTACTGAAATATATATGGATTCTCGTGTTTCGAAGCCGCATTGGGTTAAGCGTTGCTCTGATCACCTAAGCGGGACGGGTGGTCCCCATTAGAGGTTCACGGCACCATAAGCTCGTTGAACAGGCTTTGTGTGAAATATAGCAGAGTGTAGGACTGCTTTTATTGTCCTGGTGGCCCAGAGGTAGCGTCCCCCGGTCACAATTATAAGATCGTGGGTTCGAATCCTGATGGGGTGAGGTGTTGATTATATGAAGAATCCACGTGCTTTATTGGGCTAATGAAATATATATGGATCCTTCTTGTTTCGAAGCCGCATTTGGTAAAATGTTGGTCTGATCACCTAAGCAGCACGGTTGGTCCCCATTAGAGTTTCACGGCGCCACAAGCTCGTTGAACAGGCTATGTGTGAAATATAGCAGAGTCTAGGACTGCTTTTATTGTCCTGGTGGCCCAGAGTTAGCGTCCCCCGGTCCCACAAATTCCGTCGTAGGTTTGCAAATCTGAGTGAGGTGTTGATTAAATGTAGAAGTCCAGCGTGCTATTAGATAATGGAAATATATGGATCCTCATGTTTTGAAGCCGCCATTTGAGTTGGCGTTACTCTGATCACCCTAAAAGCGTACCAATTGAATTCCCCATTAGAGGTTCACGGCGCCATAAGCTCGTTGAACAGGCTTTGGTAGTAAATATAATGAAGTCTAGTCGCCTTTTATTGTCCTGGTATTTGGTAGCATCCTCGGTCTGATATAAGATAAATGAGTTCAAATCCTGGTGGGGTGAGTGTTGATTAAATATATGAAGTCCGGCGTGCTTTATTGGGCTAATGAAATATATATGAATCCTGCATGTTTGAAACGCATTTGGTAAAACGTTGCTCTGATCACCTAGCGGTAGCAGTGTGAGATTCCATTAGAGGTTCTTTTTGAGCGCCATAAGCTCGTTGAACAGGCTTTGTGTGAAATATAGCAGAGTTTAGGACTGCTTTTATTGTCCTGGTGGCCCAGAGGTAGCGTTCCCCGGTCACAATTATAAGATCGTGGGTTTGAATCCTGGTTGGGTGAGGTGTTGATTATATGTAGAAGTCCGAGTGCTTTATTGGGCTTATGAAATATATATTTATCCTCGTGTTTTGAAGCCGCATTTAGTAAAACGTTGCTCTCATCACCTAAGCGGCACGCGTGGTCCCCATTAGAGGTTCATGGCGCCATAAGGTCGTTGAACAGGCTTTGTGTGAAATATGGTAGAGTCTAGGACTGCTATTATTGTCCTGGTGGCCCAGAGGTGGCGTTCCCCGGTCACAATTAGAAGATCGTGAGTTCAAATCCTGGTGGGGTGAGGTGTTGATTATGTGTAAAAGTCCGCGTGCTTTATTGGGCTAATGAAATATATATGGATCCTCGTGTTTCGAAGCCGCATTTGGTAAAACGTTGCTCTGATCACCTAAGCGGCACGGGTGGTCCCCTATAGTGGTTCACAGCGCCATAAGCTCGTTGAACAGGCTTTGTGTGAAATATAGCAGAGTCTAGGACTGCTTCTATTGTCCTAGTGTGAAGGTAGCGTCCCCAGTCTAATTATAAGATTGTGAGTTCAAATCCTGGTGGGAATTGAGTGTTGATTATATGTAGAATCCAGCGTGCTTTATTGGGTTAGTAATAAGAAATACTCTCATGGATCCTCGTGTTTCGAAGCCGCATTTGGTAAAACGTTGCTCTGATCACCTAAGCGGCACGGGTGGTCCCCATTAGAGGTTCATAGCGCCATAAGGTCGTTGAATAGGCTTTGTGTGAAATATAGCAGTGTATAGGACTGCTTTTATTGTCCTGGTGGCCCAGAGGTAGCATACCCCGGTCACAATTATAAGATCGTGAGTTTGAATCCTGGTGAGTTTAGGTGTTGATTATATGTAGAAGTCCGCGTGCTCTATTGGGCTAATGAAATATATATGGATCCTCGTGTTTCCAAGCCGGATTTGGTAAAACGTTGCTCTGATCACCTAAGCGGCACGGGTGGTCCCCATTAGAGGTTCATGGCGCCATAAGGTCGTTGAACAGGCTTTGTGTGAAAAATAGTAGAGTCTAGGACTGCTTTTATTGTCCTGGTGGCCCAGAGGTAGCATACCCCGGTCACAATTATAAGATCGTGGGTTTGAATCCTGGTAGGGTGAGTTGTTGATTATATGTAGAAGTCCGAGTGATTTATTGGGCTAATGAAATATTTTTGGATCCTCCTTGTTTCGAAGCCGGATTTGGTAAAACGTTGCTCTAATCACCTAAGCGGCACGGGTGGTCCCAATTAGAGGTTCACGTTGCCATAAGCAAGTTGAACAGGCTTTGTGTGAAATATAGCAGAGTCTAGGACTACTTTTATTGTCCTAGTGGCCCAGAGGTAGCGTTTCCCGGTCACAATTATAAGATCGTGGGTTCAAATCCTGGTAGGGTGAGGTGTTGATTAAATGTAAAAGTCAGCGTGCTTTATTGGGCTAATGAAATATATATGGATCCTCGTGTTTCGAAACCGGATTTGGTAAAACGTTGCTCTGATCACCTAAGCGGCACGGGTGGTCCCCATTAGAGGTTGATGGCGCCATAAGGTCGTTGAACAGGCTCTGTGTGAAATATAGTTGAGTCTAGGACTGCTTTTATTGTCCTGGTGGCCCAGAGGTAGCGTTCCCCGGTCACAATTATAAGATCGTGGCTTCAAATCCTGGTGGGGTGAGGCTTTGATTATATGTAGAAGTCTGCGTGCTTTATTGGACTAATGAAATATATATGGATCCTCGGGTTTCGAAGCCGCATATGGTTAAACGTTGCTCGGATCACCTAAGCGCCACGGGTGGTCCCCTATAGTGGTTCACAGCGCCATAAGCTCGTTGAATAGGCTTTGTGTGAAATATAGTAGAGTCAAGCACTGCTTTTATTGTCCTAGTGGCCCAGTGGTAGCATTCCCCGGTCACAATTTTAAGATCGTGGGTTCAAATCCTGGTGGGGTGAGGTGTTGATTATATGTAGAAGTAAGCGTGCTTTATTGGGCTAATGAAATATATATGGATCCTTCTTGTTTCGAAGCCGCATTTGGTAAAATTTTGGTCTGATCACCCTAACCAGCACGGGTGGTCCCCATTAGAGGTTCACGGCGCCATAAGCTCGTTGAACAGGCTTTGTGTGAAATATAGCAGAGTCTAGGACTGCTTCTATTGTCCTGGTGGCCCAGAGGTAGCGTCCCCCGGTCACAATTATAAGATTGTGGGTTCAAATCCTGGTGGGGTGAGGTGTTGATTATATGTAGAATCCGGCGTGCTTTATTGGGTTAATGAAATATATATGGATCCTCGTGTTTCGAAGCGCATTTGGTAAAAGCATTGCTCTAGTCACCCTAAGCTGACGCGGGTGAGTCCCCTATAGTGGTTCTGGCGCCATAAACTCGTTGGGCAGGCTTTACAATGCTGAAATATAGCCAGAGTCTAGGACTACTTTATTGTCTATTAATGAAGATGGCGTTCCTGTCACAATTAGAAGATCGTGAGTTCAAATCCTGGTGGGGTGAGGTGTTGATTATGTGTAAAAGTCCGCGTGCTTTATTGGGCTAATGAAATATATATGGATCCTCGTGTTTCGAAGCCGCATTTGGTAAAACGTTGCTCTGATCACCTAAGCGGCACAGGTGGTCCCCATTAGTGGTTCATGGAGCCATAAGGTCGTTGAACAGGCTTTGTGTGAAATATAGTAGAGACTTGGACTGCTTTTATTGTCCTGGTGGCCCAGAGGTAGCATACCCCGGTCACAATTATAAGATCGTGGGTTTGAATCCTGGTGGGGTGAGGTGTTGATTATATGTAGAAGTCCGAGTGCTTTATTGGGCTAATGAAATATATTTGGATCCTCGTGTTTCGAAGCCGCATTTGGAAAAAGTTGCTCTGATCACCTAAGCAGCACGGGAGGTCCCCATTAGAGGTTCACGGCGCCATAAGCTCGTTGAACAGGATTTGTGTGAAATATAGCAGAGTGTAGGACTGCTTTTATTGTCCTGGTGGCCCAGAGGTAGCGTTCCCCGGTCACAATTATAAGATCGTGGGTTCAAATCCTGGTGGTGTGAGGTTTTGATTATATGTAGAAGTCCGCGTGCTTTATTGGGCTAATGAAATATATATGGATCCTCGTGTTTCGAAGCCGGATTTGGTAAAACGTTGCTCTGATCACCTAAGCGGCACAGGTGGTCCCCATTAGAGGTTCATGGAGCCATAAGGTCGTTGAACAGGCTTTGTGTGAAATATAGTAGAGACTTGGACTGCTTTATTGTCCTGGTGGCCCAGAGGTAGCATACCCCGGCCACAATTATAAGATCGTGGGTTTGAATCCTGGTGGGGTGAGGTATTGATTATATGTAGAAGTCCGAGTGCTTTATTGGGCTAATGAAATATATATGGATACTCGTGTTTCGAAGCTGGATATGGTAAAACGTTGCTCTGATCACCTAAGGTGCAAGGGTGGTCCCCATTAGAGGTTCACGGCGCCATAAGCTCATTCAACAGGCTTTGTGTGAAATATAACAATCTAGGACTGCTTTTAGTTTCCTAGTGGTTCAGAGGCACCGTTCCCCGGTCACAGTTATAAGATCATGGGTTCAAATCCTGGTGGGGTGAGGTGTTGATTATATGTAGAAGTCCGCGTGCTTTATTGGGCTAATGAAATATATATGGAACCTCGTGTTTCGAAGCCGCATTTGGTAAAACGTTGCTCTGATCACCTAAGCGGCACGGGTGGTCCCAATTAGAGGTTCACGGCACCATAAGCTCGTTGAACAGGCTTGTGTGAAATATAGCAGAGTCTAGGAATGCTTTTAGTGTCCTGGTGGCCCAGAGGTAGCGATCCCCGGTCACAATTAGAAGATCGTGGGTTCGAATCCTGGTGGGATGAGGTGTTGATTATATGAAGAAGTCCGCGTGCTTTATTGGGCTTATGAAATATATATGGATCCTCGTGTTTCGAAGCCGCATTTGGTAAAACGTTGCTCTGATCACCTAAGCGGCACGGGTGGTCCTCATTAGAGGTTTATGGCGCCTTAAGCTCGTTTAACAGTCTTTGTGTGAAATATAGCAGAGTCTAGGACTGGTTTTATTGTTCCTGGTGGCCCAGAGGTAGCGTCCCCCGGTCACAATTATAAGATCGTGGTTTCAAATCCTGGTGGGGTGAGGTGTTGATTATATGTAGAAGTCCGCATGCTTTATTGGGCTAATGAAATATATATGGATCCTCGTGTTTCGAAGCCACATTTGGTAAAACGTTGCTCTGATCACCTAAGTGGCACGGGTGGTCCCCATTAGAGGTTCACGGCGCCAAAAGCTCGTTGAACAGGCTTTGTGTGAAACATAGCAGAGTCTACGACTGCTTTTAGTGTCCTGGTGGCCCAGAGGTAGCGTTCCCCGGTCACAATTAGAAGATCGTGGGTTCGAGTCCTGGTGGGGTGAGGTGTTGATTATATGAAGAAGTCCGCGTGCTTTATTGGGCTAATGAAATATATATGGATCCTCGTGTTTCGAAGCCGCATTTGGTAAAACGTTGCTCTGATCACCTAAGCGGCACGGGTGGTCCCCTATAGTGGTTCACAGCGCCATAAGCTCGTTGAACAGGCTTTGTGTGAAATATAACAATCTAGGACTGCTTTTAGTTTCCTAGTGGTTCAGAGGCACCGTTCCCCGGTTACAGTTATAAGATCATGGGTTCAAATCCTGGTGGGGTGAGGTGTTGATTATATGTAGAAGTCCGCGTGCTTTATTGGGATAATGAAATATATATGGATCCTCGTGTTTCCAAGCCGCATTTGGTAAAATATTGCTCTGATCACCTAAGCAGCACGGGTGGTCCCCATTAGAGGTTCACGGCGCCATAATCTCGTTGAACAGGCTTTGTGTGAAATTTAGCAGAGTCTAGGACTGCTTTTATTGTCCTGGTGGCCCAGAGGTAGCGTTCCGCCTGTCACAATTAGAAGATCGTGAGTTCAAATCCTGGTGGGGTGAGGTGTTCATTATGTGTAAAAGTCTGCGTGCTTTATTGGGCTAATGAAATATATATGGATCCTCGTGTTTCGAAGCCGCATTTGGTAAAACGTTGCTCTGATCACCTTTGCGACACGGGTGGTCCCCATTAGAAGTTCACGGCGCCATAAGCTCGTTGAACAGGCTTTGTGTGAAATATAGAAGAGTCTAGGACTGCTTTTATTGTCCTGGTGGCCCAGAGGTAGCATTCCCCGGTCACAATTATAAGATCGTTGGTTCAAATCCTGGTGGGATGAGGTGTTGATTATATGTACAAGTCCGCGTGGTTTATTGGGCTAATGAAATATATATGGATCCTCGTGTTTCGAAGCCGCATTTGGTAAAACGTTGCTCTGATCACCTAAGCGGCACGGGTGGTCCTCATTAGAGGTTCACGGCGCCATAAGCTCGTTGAACAGGCTTTGTGTGAAATATAGAAGAGTCTAGGACTCCTTTTATTGTCCTAGTGGCCCAGAGGTAGCATTCCCCGGTCACAATTATAAGATCGTGGGTTCAATTCCTGGTGGGGTGAGGTGTTGATTATATGTAGAATTCTGCGTGCTTTATTGGGCTAATGAAATATATATGGATCCTCGTGTTTCGAAGCCAGATTTGGTAAAACGTTGCTCTGATCACCTAAGCGGCACGGGTGGTCCTCATTAGAGGTTCACGGCGCCATAAGCTCGTTGAACAGGCTTTGTGTGAAATATAGCAGAGTCTAGGAATGCTTTTAGTGTCCTGGTGGCCCAGAGGTAGCGAGCCCCAGTCACAATTAGAAGATCGTGGGTTCAAATCCTAGTGGGGTGAGGTGATGATTATATGAAGAAGTCCGCGTGATTTATTGGGCTAATGAAATATATATGGATCCTCGTATTTCGAAGCCGCATTTGATAAAACGTTGCTCTGATCACCTAAGCGGCACGGGTGGTCCCCATTAGAGGTTCATGGAGCCATAAGGTCGTTGAACAGGCTTTGTGTGAAATATAGTAGAGACTTTGACTGCTTTTATTGTCCTGGTGGCCCAGAGGTAGCATACCCCGGCCACAATTAGAAGATCGTGGGTTCGAATCCTGGTGGGGTGAGGTGTTGATTATATGAAGAAGTCCGCGTGCTTTATTGGGCTAATGAAATATATATGGATCCTCGTGTTTCGAAGCCGCATTTGGTAAAACGTTGCTCTGATCACCTAAGCGGCACGGGTGGTCCTCATTAGAGGTTTACGGCGCCTTAAGCTCGTTTAACAGGCTTTGTGTGAAATATAGCAGAGTCTAGGACTGCTTTTATTGTTCCTGGTGGCCCAGAGGTAGCGTCCCCCGGTCACAATTATAAGATCGTGGGTTCAAATCCTGGTGGGGTGAGGTGTTGATTATATGTAGAAGTCCGCATGCTTTATTGGGCTAATGAAATATATATGGATCCTCGTGTTTCGAAGCCGCATTTGGTAAAACGTTGCTCTGATCACCTAAGCGGCACGGGTGGTCCCCATTAGAGGTTCACGGCGCCAAAAGCTTGTTGAACAGGCTTTGTGTGAAACATAGCAGAGTCTACGACTGCTTTTAGTGTCCTGGTGGCCCAGAGGTAGCGTTCCCCGGTCACAATTAGAAGATCGTGGGTTCGAGTCCTGGTGGGGTGAGGTGTTGATTATATGAAGAAGTCCGCGTGCTTTATTGGGCTAATGAAATATATATGGATCCTCGTGTTTCGAAGCCGCATTTGGTAAAACGTTGCTCTGCTCAGCTAAGCGGCACGGGTGGTCCCCTATAGTGGTTCACAGCGCCATAAGCTCATTGAACAGGCTTTGTGTGAAATATAGCAGAGTCTAGGAATGCTTTTATTGTCCTAGTGGCCCAGAGGTAGCATTCCCCGGTCACAATTATAAGATCGTGGGTTCAAATCCTGATGGGGTGAGGTGTTGATTATATGTAGAAGTCTGCGTGCTTTATTGGACTAATGAAATATATATGGATCCTCGTGTTTCGAAGTCGGATTTGGTAAAACGTTGTTCTGATCACCTAAGCGGCACAGGTGGTCCCCATTAGAGGTTCATGGAGCCATAAGGTCGTTTAACAGGCTTTGTGTGAAATATAGTAGAGACTTTGACTGCTTTTATTGTCCTGGTGGCCCAGAGGTAGCTTACCCCGGTCACAATAATAAGATTGTGGGTTTGAATCCTGGTGGGGTGAGGTGTTGATTATATGTTGAATTCCGCGTGCTTTATTGGGCTAATGAAATATATATGGATCCTCTTGTTTCGAAGCTGCATTTGGTAAAACGTTGCTCTGATCACCTAAGTGGCACGGGTGGTCCCCATTAGAGGTTCACGGCGCCATAAGCTCGTTGAACAGGCTTTGTGTGAAATACAGAAGAGTCTAGGACTGCTTTTATTGTCCTGGTGGCCCAGAGGTAGCATTCACCGGTCACAATTATAAGTTTGTGGGTTCAAATCCTGGTGGGATGAGGTGTTGATTATATGTACAAGTCCGCATGCTTTATTGGGCTAATGAAATATATATGGATCCTCGTGTTTCGAAGCCGCATTTGGTAAAACGTTGCTCTGATCACCTAAGCGGCACGGGTGGTCCCCATTAGAAGTTCACGGCGCCATAAGCTCGTTGAACAGGCTTTGTGTGAAATATAGAAGAGTCTAGGACTGCTTTTATTGTCCTGGTGGCCCAGAGGTAGCATTCCCCGGTCACATATATAAGATCGTTGTTTCAAATCCTGGTGGGATGAGGTGTTGATTATATGTACAAGTCCGCGTGCTTTATTGGGCTAATGAAATATATATGGATCCTCGTGTTTCGAAGCAGCATTTGGTAAAACGTTGCGCTGATCACCTAAGCGGCACGGGTGGTCCTCATTAGAGGTTTACGGTCCCTTAAGCTCGTTGAACAGGCTTTGTGTGAAATATAGCAGAGACTAGGACTGCTTTTAATGTTCCTGGTGGCCCAGAGGTAGCGTCCCCCGGTCACAATAATAAGATCGTGGGTTCAAATCCTGGTGGGGTGAGGTGTTGATTATATGTAGAAGTCCGTGTGCTTTATTGGGCTAATGAAATATATATGGATCCTCGTGTTTCGAAGCCGCATTTAGTAAAAACGTTGCTCTGATCTGCCTAAAAGCGGCACGGGTGGTCCTCATTAGAGGTTCACGGCGCCTCGCTCGTTGAACAGGCTTTGTGTGAAATATAGAAGAGTCTAGGACTGCTTTTATTGTCCTAGTGGCCCAGAGGTAGCATTCCCCGGTCACAATTATAAGATCGTGGTTTCAATTCCTAGTGGGGTGAGGTGTTGATTATATGTAGAAGTCTACGTGCTTTATTGGGCTAATGAAATATATATGGATCCTCGTGTTTCGAAGCCGGATTTGGTAAAACGTTGCTCTGATCACCTAAGCGGCACTGGTGGTCCTCATTAGAGGTTCACGGCGCCATAAGCTCGTTGAACAGGCTTTGTGTGAAATATAGCAGAGTCTAGGAATGCTTTTAGTGTCCTGGTGGCCCAGAGGTAGCGAGCCCCGGTCACAATTAGAAGATCGTGGGTTCAAATCCTGGTGGGGTGAGGTGTTGATTATATGTAGAAGTCCGCGTGCTTTATTGGGCTAATGAAATATATATGGAACCTCGTGTTTCGAAGCCGCATTTGGTAAAACGTTGCTCTGATCACCTAAGCGGCACGGGTGGTCCTCATTAGAGGTTCATGGCGCCATAAGCTCGTTGAACAGGCTTTGTGTGAAATATAGCAGAGTCTAGGAATGCTTTTAGAGTCCTGGTGGCCCAGAGGTAGCGATCCCCGGTCACAATTAGAAGATCGTGGGTCCGAATCCTGGTGGGGTGAGGTGTTGATTATATGAAGAAGTCCGCGTGCTTTATTGGGCTAATGAAATATATATGGATCCTCGTGTTTCGAAGCCGCATTTGGTAAAACGTTGCTCTGATCACCTAAGCGGCACGGGTGGTCCTAATTAGAGGTTTACGGCGCCTTAAGCTCATTTAACAGGCTTTGTGTGAAATATAGCAGAGTCTAGGACTGCTTTTATTGTTCCTGGTGGCCCAGAGGTAGCGTCCCCCGGTCACAATTATAAGATCGTGGTTTCAAATCCTGGTGGGGTGAGGTGTTGATTATGTAAGTCCGCATGCTTTATTGGGCTAATAGAAATATATATATGGATCCTCGTGTTTGAAACGCATTTGGTAAAACGTTGCTCTGATCACCTAAGGAGCAAGGTGTGGTCCCCATTAGAGATTCACGGCACTTAAAAGCTCGTTGAACAGGCTGTGTGAAACATAGCAGAGTCTCGACTGCTTTAGTGTCCTAATTGGCCCAGAGGTAGCGTTTACGGTCACGAATTAGAAGATGATGAGTTAGGTCCTGGTGGGTGAGTGTTGATTATATGAAAGAAGTCCGCGTGCTTTATTGGGCTAATGAAATATATATGGATCCTCGTGTTTCGAAGCCGCATTTGGTAAAACGTTGCTCTGATCACCTAAGCGGCACGGGTGGTCCCCTATAGTGGTTCACAGCGCCATAAGCTCGTTGAACAGGCTTTGTGTGAAATATAGCAGAGTCTAGGAATGCTTTTATTGTCCTAGTGGCCCAAAGGTAGCATTCCCCGGTCACAATTATAAGATCGTGGGTTCAAATCCTGATGGGGTGAGGTGTTGATTATATGTAGAAGTCTGCGTGCTTTATTGGGCTAATGAAATATATATGGATCCTCTTGTTCCGAAGCCGCATTTGGTAAAACGTTGCTCTGATCACCTAAGCGGCACAGGTGGTCCCCATTAGAGGTTCACGGCGCCATAAGCTCGTTGAACAGGCTTTGTGTGAAATACAGAACAGTCTAGGACTGCTTTTATTGTCCTGGTGGCCCAGAGGTAGCATTCACCGGTCACAATTATAGGTTTGTGGGTTCAAATCCTGGTGGGATGAGGTGTTGATTATATGTAGAAGTCCGCATGTTTTATTGGGCAAATGAAATATATATGGATCCTCGTGTTTCGAAGCCGCATTTGGTAAAACGTTGCTCTGATCACCTAAGCGGCACGGGTGGTCCTCATTAAAGGTTCACGGCGCCATAAGCTCGTTGAACAGGCTTTTTGTGAAATATAGCATAGTCTAGGAATGCTTTTAGTGTCCTGGTGGCCCAGAGGTAGCGATCCCCGGTCACAATTAGAAGATCGTGGGTTCGAATCCTGGTGGGGTGAGGTGTTGATTATATGAAGAAGTCCGTGTGCTTTATTGGGCTAATGAAATATATATGGATCCTCGTGTTTCGAAGCCGCATTTGGTAAAACGTTGCTCTGATCACCTAAGTGGCATGGGTGGTCCCCATTAGAGGTTCACGGCGCCATAAGCTCGTTGAACAGGCTTTGTGTGAAATATAGCAAAGTCTAGGACTGCTTTATTGTCCTGGTGGCCCAGAGGTAGCGTTCCCCGGTCACAATTAGAAGATCGTGGAGTTTGAATCCTGGTGGGGTGGTGTTGATTATATGAAAGAAGTCGTGTGCTTTATTGGGCTAATAGAATATATATGGATCCTCGTGTTTCGAAGCTGCATTTGGTAAAACGTTGCTCTGATCACCTAAGCGGCAGGGTGGTCCCCTATAGTGGTTCACAGCGTCATAAGCTATTTGAACAGGCTTTGTGTGAAATATAGCAGAGTCTAGGACTGCTTTTATTGTCCTAGTGGCCCAGAGGTAGCATTCCCCGGTCACAATTATAAGATCGTGGGTTCAAATCCTGGTGGGGTGAGGTGTTGATTATATGTAGAAGTCTGGGTGCTTTATTGGGCTAATGAAATATATATGTCTAGCGTATTGCCAGATACCCAAAGAATGTTCTATACTACTGAGGGTATATACAAACACTTGTTGTCTTTAAAAGTAGGTTCTATTCTCGTACGGGAGATAATATTACAGTAGGACACAGGAAGCCTGTGGGTACGCCACCAGGACTCAGTCTTAACTACCTCTACATCTATCTATGTATTACTACGCGCTGGCCTATACAGATGCCAGCATTCACAAGCTGAATACATAAAGTATAAATGTGATAATTTATATACATAATATGGTGCACAATAAATGGAATATTACATAGAATTAATACATGTTCTGTAATACTTTACTATACATAATTAATAATAGTAATATAAGAGTAATATAATAATATACAGCTGAAGGTACTACGTTGTGTCCATATATATCATACACCTCCCTCCCCCCTATACGCTCATAGTTTCATCTTGAGCGGACCTTTTGTTTCTGAGTCGCTCGGACCTGCGGAGTACTGGGGCAGAAACACAAGGTGGGGATGGATTTACTTTAGAGACATCAACATTAGGGGACTCAACTGGGGAAGGGTCAACACTAGGCAGCTCCACAGGTCGGAGGAAACGACGGTTCCTCCACCATACTCTACCACTAGGAAGACGCACTTGGTAGTCCCTGGACCGGCCAATACCCATGACAACCCCAACCTTGTCCCAGCGGTGAGATACCGGATCTTGAATCCTGATCTGCTGGCCGATACTCAACCTGGGAAGGGGGCGGGCATGACAGTCGTACCGAGCAGCGACATCTGCGGCTCGTTCTGCTGCACGGCGGTCACATTCTTCAGTCTTGGCCTGCCATTCTTGAGAAAAAGACTTTGGGTGGGCAGGAACACAAGACCTGAGATGATGTCCGTATAGAACCTGGGCTGGGGAGCGTCCGGTGAAGTTCGGGGTGTTGCGTAACTCCAACAAACCTCGATCGAAGTCCTCGCAGTCGATATTTCCTGAGGGTGACACCTTAAGGATCAGGTGTTTCACAGTCTTGACTGCGGCTTCAGCGTGTCCATTCGCCTGGGGGTAGTGGGGCGAGGTCACGACATGACGGACTCCCCAACGGTCCATGAAGTCCTGGAACTCGTGGCTGGTGAACTGGGGTCCTCCATCAGTCCTGAGGCGGAGGGGAACACCAACTTCTCTGAAGTAATGCCTGAAGCTCCGGATGGTAGCAGTAGCCGTTGTATCACTACCACAGGGGACGACAACAGGCCATCCAGACAGTCGGTCGGCAATGACGAGGAAGGACTTCCCTGCAACTGCAAAGAAATCGGCCGACACAGACTCGAAGGGTCTTGAAGGGTTATCGTCGCACATTAAAGGTTCCTGTTGCTGGCTAGGTTGCAGAATCTGGCACGGTTCACAGGCACGGACGGTACTTGCAATGTCCGCGTTGATTCCGGGCCAAAATACAGTCTGCCTCGCCCGTCGCTTGGTGGCCTCCACTCCTCGATGGCTGTCGTGAAGGCGGGCCAAGGTACGGCGGCGTAGGGCAGCAGGAATAACTACTCGTGGACCATACAAGACGAGGTCTCCATCACAATAGAGGTCCTCGCGTATTTTCCAGTACGGGAGTAGCGATTCATGAAGGTCGTATCGATTCGATGGAAATCCCTGAGACACACAGTCGACGAGCCGGATGTAGGAAGGGTCGGCCCGGGCTGCAGTGCGGAGATCTTCAAGGGTCTTGTCTGCATCCGGTGCTGTAGACTCTTCTGATGTGAAGACGGCCTTCAATGAAACCACTGACTTGAGGGATGCAGCAGCTGTAGAACACAACAACTCGTCCTCTGGGGTGGGGCGACTGACGGGGGCGCGGGACAGGGCATCCGGGATGCACAACAACTTACCCGCACGCCACACAGCCGTGAAGAGATATGGCGACAGCTTCTCTTTCAGACGTTGAAGGCGAGGATTTTCTACTGCATCCAAAGAGTAGTGATTGATTATAGGTATAAGGGGGCGATGATCCGTGAAGAGGGTGAAGTGCTGAAGTCCTATCAGGTAGAAACGGCACTTCGCCATCGCCCAGACAACAGCCAACATCTCCAGCTCAATTGTGGCATATCGGGTCTCAGCGTCCGTCAGGAACCGGGATCCACACTGAATTAAGCGGAGTTGTCCACCGCCATGGTCCTGCAGAAGGGCGTAACCAACGCCGTAGAGTCTGGAGGCGTCAGTCTGGAGGACGGTGGGTAGGGCTGGGTCGTAACAGGCGAGGACAGGTGGACTCACAAGGGCCTGCTTAACTCGCTGGAAGGCCTCTTGATGATCTAGGGTCCACAGGAATGTCCTCCTGGGGCTCAGCAGGGGGCGTAACGGCTGGGCTGCGGCGGAGATGTCAGGTGTGAATTCAGCCAGCTGATTGACCAGACCTAAAAAAGAACGGAGGTCTGTCAGATTGGCAGGGGTTGGAAAATCCCTTATTCCACTTACTTTCTCCGGGTCAGCTGAGATGCCTGATGCTGAGAGGGTGTACCCACAGAAGTTCACTGATGGAGCGGCGACTACAAACTTGTCAGCGTTGAGGGTATTCCCGTACTTTCGACATCTGGTGAGAACTTCATATATCCGGGAGAGGTGGGCACAGTAGTCTTCGTCGTGGAGTAAGATATCATCAACCACCTGGACACAATTCGTGACTCCTTGAAGGGCCGCGTCACCACGTTGACAGAATGCATCGCCCGTAGCGGCAAATCCCATGGGGCCTCTGCAATACTGGTATCTTCCAAATGGTGTGATGAATGTAGTCAAGTGTTGGTCTTCTTCGGCCAACTCGATCTGCCAATAACCACATAAGGCGTCCATAGTTGTAAAAAACTTCGCCTTCGGGTCCACACTTCGAACAGCTGCGAAGGGTGTGGGTGAAGGGTGGGCTGGAAGGGAAACTTGTTGGTTAAGTTTTGATAGATCTGTGGTGATCCGTACTCCACCACGAGGTTTGGCGACGGGGACGAGAGGGTGGCACCAAGGTGAAGGTTCGTCTCCGGCCGGTTTGATGATTCCCTGAACAACCATGGAGTCAAGCTCTTGTCTAACTAGCTCCTTGTAGGCGTGAGGAATCAAACGAGGGGTGTGGATGGCAAAAGGTGTAGCACCATCCTTAAGATGAATCTTCATAGGTGGACCCACCATCGGCTTCAGTGGTGTGGATCCTAAAGATTTCTTATTAACCAACACGTCAGCAAACTCCTTGAGAAGGTAAGCTCTTGCGTCAGAAGGGGACGTGTTAGTAGAGATAGGGAATTCCTTCAACCTGTTGACATGGGTGACCTTTAAGATAGGTTTAGGGAATTCCTTGGAAATAATGGCCAATTCTAGACAATGGCCATATGATAAAAGCGGAGTCGGGATACCATTATGAACATCAATCCGGGCTGAGCAAGACTGCTTACCAAAGGTTAGGGTAGCCCAGAAAGATCCCAACGCTGGAGCCATCTTGGAACCATCAGCTGTCAGTTTCGTTGTCTGAGGAGGGGGCTGTAGGTTGCTCCGGGGTATTCCCAAACTTGCTAAATGTTGTGGACCAATTACTGAGACGTCAGCACCGGTGTCAGGTAACATCTGAAGACTGGATGACGAGTTACCGTAAGAAATGACGACATTGATGTGCTGGGGCGTCGTGTCTGTGGAACTACGTACACGACGGCAGGAACGACTGGACACAGCGTCTTGATGCTTGCCAGAAGGAGGGGGCGTGCCAGCACTACCTGAGGATGACTTCTTGGATCCTAGGTGGTGTCCTTTATGTGTCTTCTTACGACAACATTTGTCATAATGGCCCACACGACCACAAAGTCTACACTGAACTTTGCTAGCAGGGCACTTGACTGTGTAAGCCCAGTGACCCTGGCGGTCGCAACTTCTGCACACGCTTTTAGCAGCTGGCACTGGGAGGCATTATGCTGTCTCGCACAGCTGTTACACAAAGCTGCTGCTGAAGGTGTAGCTGGAGGGTGAGGGGTGGGGTTACCTTGCTGCTTCTTACCCTTTCTGTAGGAAGACACTGCCCTCACCTGGTCAGGTTGTGAGCGTAAAGCTGAAGTCGCACACCTGGCGGCCTCGTACGCTCGACATTTCGTAACAACATCTTGAAGGGAGGAAGTGGGGTCGAGGGAAATGAGACGCTGAACTAGCTCTTCATCTCGGACACCCGTTAAGATAATTGTCTTAAGTTGTGTTTCTTCACAGACTTGAGAATGTCCGGGAGAAACATCAACTTCCTCTGAACACCTTTTGAGCCTTACAAAAAACGCGTCAAAAGATTCTCCATCAAGCTGTTTACATTGGAGGAGTTGTCTTCTCCTGAGTGCTTCGTTGCGCTGTCCCTTGACGTGTTCCTGCAACTTGTCGAGCACGGCCTCTACCGTCAGAGTTGTCGTAGGAGGCACTTGAAGTGTGTGCTCGAGAGTACGTTGTGTCTCTAAGGACAAGCACATACGAAGCTGGATCATTTGTTTCGACTGTGATAAACTTGACAAGTCAACCATTGTTGCGTAGTCTTGCCAACGTCGACGCCATTCCCGAAACATCTGATAAGAAGCGTCAGACATCAGAGAGGGAGGCGTCTGTACTGCAGCCTTTTGAGGTGTTGTTTCGACTCTGGGAAATGAGGTACCAGTACCGCTAGTCGCATCAACATTAGTAGCAGACGAATCTTGTACGGTAGAACGTTGTGGGGATGCTAACAGAGAAATCAAAGCTTCAAATCTGGCTTGATCCTCCTGTCTTCTAAGGTCATCCTCACGTCTACGTATGTCTTCGAGTTCTCTGCGTGTTTGTTCCTCTTTGTGGCGTCGTCTTTCAGACTCTTTGTACCTAATTTCTTCCTCTTCTCTCCTTGCAATATCGTCCCGGCGTCGAGAAGTTTCCATCCACTTTATCAGTTGAAGGAGATCTGTGGACGCATGCATCGCAGGAGAGCTGGCTCGCGACGAGCGAGGAGATTCTGTGGGTGATTGGGCATTGTCACTGTGGGGAGTGTGGGGTATAAGCGGGGAGAGGTCTCCCACACTACAACTCGTAACCCCATCGTCCAGGGTATCGTTTTGATCCCTGTGAGACATGCCGACTGCTTCTATACTCTATCTGTGCAAAAGACCGGGTCAGCCCCTCGTAATCTATGCACAGAATTACAGAAGTTTACAGTGAGTCACAAGAAATCTTGTATAAGGTGAATGCGTGTGTGTGTTTGTGTGTCTGGCGGGAGGGGAGAGACTTGGCGCGCTGCCAGACGTAGGAGCGGCTGGG
>NW_024730797.1:0-14051 GCF_018991925.1 Homarus americanus
GTGCCTTGAAGGTGGGGCCCATTAGGCCTTGTACCCAAAGATATGTAGCTATTAACGGGGAAGAGTTTAAGACCCTAGGCACTGTTGTCATCAGTGTACAGTTGTCCCGTAGGAAAAGAATCCGTCACCAAACCGTAATAGTGGAAGATAACATGTTGGATACTGATGTATTATTGGGAGCAGACATTTTAGGCAGATTTGGAGTTTGGTGGCATCACGAAAAAAATCAGTTCAGTTGGGGGGGTCATAAACAAGTTTATTGGACACCGAGTCATGGAGGAAAGTTGCGAACGGTTGTCAAAGTCAAACAGTTCACGAAGGCTTCGATCGTATCTTCCCCCAAGGAGCTAACTAGCTTACACATTGATAGGAAGACTCGAATAAGTGGGCACAGTTCTCAGATTAGGCCAGTTAAAGTGAAGGTAGGGGTAGGTCAGACCATAAGTATTAGATTTACGCATAAGGGGCTGAAACAACACCCGGATATGTGTGTGATAGTCCAAGATGATTCCTGCGTTTATGTTCCTATGAGTAATGTTTCAGAGCAGCCAGTTTGTTTGAGTCCGGGTGCGGTTTTAGGTGAATATGAAGTAGTTAATGATGAGGAATTCTGTTACTTTGATGATGAAGGGAATAATCTCGGAACTATCTCACACATTTATGAAGAGTTAGGTGAGGTAGGCCGGTCTGTAGACATACCCCTGTGCTCACCACATCACCTGGCCCTACAGAGAGAAGATGATAAGAGGTCTAACAAAATCCCCTTAAGACTGACGCATGATGTGAAATTCCCAACTCAATGCTTACTTTGTAGGGGTATGGAAAATTCCCCAGTCCACAAAATTAGACGAGCTCAGGAAGTACTAAATTCTATGGTACCAGACTGTGATGAAGTGACACGTGGGGAAACTAGACAGGACAAATTAAAAGAGTTAATTAGGACCCAGAAATGGCCGCACTTAGATAGGGACATGCGGACACAGTTGCAACAGGTGGTAATGAGTCATGATGCGTTGTTTGTATTAGGTCCAAATGAAATAGGCACCATTAAGGGTTTGCCAGCTAACATCCCATTGGTTAATGAACAACCTGTAAGAGGACCTCAGTATAGGTATCCCGAGAAAGCCAAGGGTACTATTAAAGAAATGATGAGAGACATGAGAGATAGGGACATCATTGAACCATCAACCGCTGTCTGGCTATCACCTATCGTGTTAGTAACTAAACCTAATGGGTCGAAACGTATGTGCCTTGATTTCCGAGCAGTCAACAAACACCTGAAAATAGATATACAACCTTTGCCAAGATTGGATGAATTAGTTGAGAAGGCTGCCGGAAATAAATATTATGCCACCTTAGATTTGAAAGATGCTTACTATCAGGTAATTCTTGACCCCCACAGTAGAGATATAACCACCTTCAGTGATGGGTATAATTTATGGCGGTTCAAACGCCTCCCTTTTGGTTTGTCAGCCAGCCCAGCCGTTTTTACGAGGGAAGTCAACAGGGTCTTAGCTCCTTTAGCAGAAGAAGATTGGGTCAGGAACTATCTAGATGATGTCATAGTGTGGGCTCCTGATTTCAATACCCTCATGGGCCGATTGGCTAAAGTATTTGACAGGTTTGTAAATATGGGAATCAAATTAAACCTATCTAAATGTCAGTTTGGTCAGAGACAAGTAAAATTCTTAGGACATATCGTTTCAGAGAAAGGCATTGAGCCGGATCCAGAGAATGTAAAAGCAGTAACAGACTGTAAACCACCCACTAATGTCAAACAAGTCCGACAATTTTTAGGGATGTGCGGGTTTTATCGTAAGCATGTTTCAAATTTTGCTAAGATTGCATATCCTATCACAGAACTCACTAAGAACCAAGCTGCCTTTGCCTGGACAGCTGAATGCCAGACAGCTTTTGACACGTTAAAGCGGACATTAGCTTCCTTTCCAGTACTAGTAAAAGTGGACATGGATAAACCATTTGAGCTACACAGTGACGCTAGTAATTTCTGTGTAGGAGCCTCACTAAATCAATTACAGGATGACGGTTCTTTGCGTCCTGTTGGGTATTTCTCTCGGAAGCTAAAGCCCGCGGAAACACGGTATTCCACCACTGACCAAGAAGCATTGGGGATAGTGTTAGCCTGTAGATTTTTCCATCATTTTCTGTGGGGTTCCCAATTCACCATCAAGACTGACCACCAGCCGTTAACGTCTGTTTTTAACAAGAAAACTAAAAGTCAAAGAATGAATAGATGGATGTTGGAAATGAGGGATTACATATATAAGATAGAGTACAAACCTGGAAAGGCAAATCTAGTCGCGGACGCATTGAGTAGGCCGGTAGGGGCCCTAAGGAAAGTAGCCAGGAGTAGGATGGTAGGTCAGCTCCCTCAGCTAGATGGTTTAACGCCTCGGCAGTTAGGAATAGAACAAAGAAAAGACGAGAGGTGGGAAACACTGGCTAGTTATTTAGAAGGAGGACAGGTACCCAAACATAAATATCCAAAGACGACTATTGACAAATTTGAAGTCGCGGAGGGGGTATTGTATTTAGTAAAGGAACAAATTGACAAAGCATTGCTGTACTGCCTTGTAATACCTGATCATTTGCGTAAAGCAGCACTAGAGTGGGCACATAACAGAGAGGCCTCAGGTCACTTAGGACAGTGGAAGACTATAGCCAGAGTAGAAGGCCTTTTCTATTGGCCAAATTATCGCAGAGACTGTGTGAAATTTGTAGAATCATGTGAAGTGTGTCAAAGGTTCAAAGGGACGAAGGGGTTAGAACAGCAATGGCAGGGGATGTCAGAAGTAACTAAACCTTTGGAGAGGGTATCTGTGGACTTGACAGACTTACATAATAGTGCGAAGGGGTATCGCTATGTGTTGACCGTCATAGATCACTATTCTAGGTTTGTCAATTTCTACCCATTGAGAACCAAATCCACTCAGGAAGTGACCAGGGAATTTAGTAAATTCATTCATGTCTTCGGTAGCCCTGGAGTAGTCATTGCAGATAATGGAGGGGAATTTACCGCAACACAATTTAGAGAACTATGTAACGTAACTGGCATTAAGAACTATTTTACATTGCCTTACCACCCTAGAGGTAATAGTGTCACAGAGAGAATGCACAGGACCTTTAAAACAACACTTGCCATCATGTGTGAAGATAATCCACTGCAGTGGCCAAAATTTCTCAGTCCCGTGCAGTCGGCTCTGAACACGTCTGTCCATGCCACAACTGGAGTACAGCCTCATTTTGCTTTCTTTTCAAGGCATGTACAAAGACAAGTAGGAATTGACTTACCTATAATAGAGAGTGAGAGCAGTCACGAGTTGAAGGAAGCCCATAGGTTGATAAAAGAGGTGTCTGCCAGGATGTCGCGAGAGACCAGAGAGAGAGCAAATAGATCAAGAACGAACCAAACTATGCAGTTAGGAGAAACAGTATGGGTGAGGAATGAATGGCCCAACCCTGGGACCAGTAGGAAGTTGAATACCAAGTGGAAGGGTCCGTACACTATAACAGAAATTATACGAGATGGTGCCGCATATGAGTTGACTAACCCCTTGGATGAAAGTGAGGTAATAAAGAGAGCGGCTGAGAAAGTAAAGAGGTATGTAAGTAGAGACATGTTTGTTCAGCTGAATGAGTCCTTCCTTCCACCCTGTGATTCTTCCTCGGGGTCAGACGAAACAGATGAGGACAGTGATGACGGAAATGTGGAAGGTCAACCTGCAAGTAGATTCCCTGTGAGGCAGAGGAGACCAGTAGTTAGAATGGATTTGTAGGAAATCTAGTTCCAGAATATTGCTTCAATTGAATATTATTGGCTTTCCCGTTGTTAGGTTGATTTGTTGAATTATACAGTTTTGGGCGGGGGAGGCAGTTGCTCAGCTGGTTTGTCGGGATGCTTTTTGAAGATCAACTATTAGTAGTGGTCTCTATATTGTCAGAATGTTTTTTTTGGGTTGTTGACTTCGTCAGTCGTACTGAAGTCACCCCAACATTATAAATCCCAGTTCGTATGAACTGAAGTCCGGAAATCCAGTTGCTGCCTATGTTGTTGAAAGAAAAAATCTCAGTTTATGTGTGTCAAAAGTTTGTGGGTTGTTGACTTCGTCAGTCGTACTGAAGTCACCCCAACATTATAAATCCCAGTTCTTATGAACTGAAGTCCGGAAATCCAGTTGCTGCCTATGTTGTCGAAAGAAAAAATCTCAGTTTATGTGTGTCAAAAGTTTGTGGGTTGTTGACTTCGTCAGTCGTACTGAAGTCACCCCAACATTATAAATCCCAGTTCTGAGGAACTGAAGTCCGGAGGTCCAGTTGCTGCCTATGTTGTCGAAAAGAAAAAAGCTCAGTTTATGTGTGTCGGAAGTTTTGTTTGGGTTGTTGACTCGCTCCGGGTGAGGGAGTCACCCCGACTTTCAAATGCCAGTTCTGTTGAACTGTGAGATAGAAAATACGGGTTTTGTGTTATGAGCCCCAAAGTGTATGTCTAGAAACATGGTTTTGGTGTTGAAAAGGTGAATTATTATTGAAAGGAAGTAGTAATCTGAGGAAGTGTCTGATGTAACTAATTCCCCATTCATAGACAAGAATTTAAATTCCTTAGGATATGTAATTTCATGCAGAGAACTTTTGTTGTAGATGTAATGTCAAAGAGTCACTGTTTATGTGCTGGTGCCAAAAGTAGGTTGAGGTATTACGCTGATGAACTGTTAAGGGAATGTTCCCTATACTATATTGTACTGAGCTAAGAATTGATAAGTTGGGGTATGTATAGGTGACGGAGATTCGAGTATGAAAAGTTTGTCTCCTTATAATTTTCTCTTTTCTGATATATTGTATACCGAACTAGCAGGATTGTAAACGGGTGTCGGATGTATATGGTAGCGGAGACGCTCGTAGGAAACGTTTAAGTCTCCTTATGTTTTGTGTGTTGGATTAAGGTACTCTAATCATGAACTATTAGGATGTTGTAAAATGTATGTACACTACAGCGTTAGTGCTTTGCATATTATTTCGCATAATATGAACCTTTGGGAGGGGAAGGCTATGTACTGCGCACATCATTGTCATCCCTAAAAATCCCATCTAATTCATATTACGCTACATAACATTCAAATGCACAGCGCTGGTAGAACCCCAGAAAACGGGAAACATTGAGAAAGGACAACTCACCTACTCAAGGTTCCTAGACCATGTGTGGTATTGTACCCAGGTATAGTTATATCATATCAAGTGTATGTATTCATAGCATTAAGGATCACTCAGGGTAGGCATAAGATGAATGTTAAGTCCAGTTGAGCCGGACTAGGGTACTGTAAGACTAAGTGTGGAGCAGGGTTTGAAGGTCCTACTATTTACGTCTGTGAGCGTGTAGCGAACCTAACCCCAACAGATATCATATGAAAATACATGAGAACAATGATCGGGAAAAAGGGATAAATGTATCAGAACTATGTGAGGTGTTGACAGTGATCTAGAAACTATACTGGAAAGGAAATATCGTGTATGCGTCGGTATGAATTTAATACACCTCGTAGCCTCACGTGACATATACCCACGACAGGTACAGTGATCAGAGAATCTGAGGTCTGTGTTCAAATCGTGCGCTGTGTGAGAGGAGGACCCTCATTACAGTTTTTAAGTGAAGTTGATACACCCCCGCCATGATCATTCGGCTTTTGTTTCAAGGCGCGTCATGTACCCGCCTCAGATGCCCGTTGATATTAAAATCCCAGGCATTTAACCAAGCACTAGCAAACCAAGACCTGACCTTAGTGTATAAGTTAGGATTAATATATGTGTTTATAAGAAATGAGGGACAATATACCGTAAAGTGTTCAGGGGAGAACCATAAGAAACAAAAATGTAAATTGAGGATTGGAAACTGTAGGCCTATGTGACGAGAAGCGGCGGGAAGCCGGCCTTAGTCTTTCCCGTTCTGCCGTCAACACAGGTCAGTGTCCTAGCGGGCTATATCCCGCCCTACAATTAAGGTTGATAAATAACAGTGACTACAGTTTAAAGCTTTGCCGGATATATAAGTGTGATAGGGATGTGTTAAGGGATGGGATAACCGCCCGTCAGGCATTATTGCTTAGTCTTTCCCGTTCTGCCGTCAACACAGGTGCCACGTGGTTGGGGTATCTTGCCGCCCAGCCGCCATTGTCTCCTGGAGCGCCACACCAGGTGGGGAATTACTCCCCACTATACCAGTCCACTATGAACCGGTGGATTCCCAGCGCACCACTCCACATGATTAGTCACAACTAAGGAGACCGTGAGAAACTGCGGTCGTCACTGGGAGCGACCTATAATACCAGGCGTAGAAATAGTGCTGGTATGTCTCTAGGTCAAGCCCTCGTCCTTACCCACCGAGGGCGGTGTGCGAACGAGGGGCCCGTGGTGTAGACCTAAAAGTCACAAGGAGTCACATACTTGCAGGTATGGAGTGTAACAGGTGTGTTGCGATGGTGCTACTACGTATGATAACCGACGGTGCTACAAGCCACACCAGTGGAACAGTCTGATGTGTTAAGGGATATTGTAAGAAGGAACGACCGAGCTACGGCGTTCACCGATTGTTGTGCAATAAGTGGGTGGATGACCCGCCAGTAATGTAGGAGTCTGGGGCCCAGTTGGGTAACCAAAATTCCGTTGTTCTTCTGAGGAAGGCCAGTTCATGTATGTTTTTTTTACCAGTGTGTTTTATAAGAAATAAATCAATGAAGACATGTTATGGTTTCACCCTTCTTTACCCTTATCGATCTGATCAATGGAAAACCTAACCCAATGCCTAGTTCACTCTGCCCGCTACCTAACGAGCTACATGCTGTCCAGAGGGGGTCTGGTGGCAGCGACCCTTAGAAATTAAGATTAGAGTTAAGTTATCCCCTTAGATTTAGTGACCCCAGATCTGGCAGTATACCACATGTTTTAATTGACTTCACTTCAAAAAGGACACTTGGAAAATTCACTACGGTACCTCGTTGTACTTTTAATGTTCACTAGAAAAAGGGATTCCACGCGTGAATTTTTCTTTAACCTTCAATTAGGTTCACTACCTCCGTTAACACTATTTATTTCCATTAATCCAATCAAGTTATGGGCCCATAACACTTCACTTGGCATCAGTCGCAAATATCCTCTAATCTCATCGAGTCACGTCACTTCACCTTTTAACCAATATTTCCCATATATTAACACAACACTTCACGTTACGAGTCCTCCAGCACTTCACAACACCCAACACTTCCACTTATATCAGTATATAACACCGAAAGAGTATCAAGTTTGTAAGGAAATTGTCAAAAATTAAGGAATAATGCGCACGTCCACTTTGACCATGTACTGGACACGACTAGCGAGTCATGTTGTAGCTGTCAGCTGCCCATACATGTTGCCATATCGCCAAAATTTATATATTTTTAATTCTCTATCGTATAAATCGTTGTTGATGATAGAATAATGACGTATATTAATTATATTCTAATTTATGTTATTACTCTAAAATAAAACCTTGGTGAGCTTTATTGGAAGTAATAAAGAACAAACGAGAGAACTATCAAACAAGCACTGGAACGACTCTTTACGATGCTTAAACAACAATTCAATTATTATCTTATCACTCATATATTACCGTTACTATGCGAGATTTAAATTACTTTGTAGCATATTTTAACGAAGACGAAAACAAATAAATAAAATAAAATCAACACGAAAATGATCATAAACGCGTAAGTCAAGATAGAACATAAGAACATAAGAATGGAGGAAACTGCAGTGGGCCTATTGGCCCATACTGGGCAGTCCCGTTTACACTCAACCCCTATTGCTCATATAAGCATCCAACCTCTGTTTGAAGCTATTCAGCGTATTCGAGTTAATGATGATATTTGGTAACTTGTTCCATTCATCCACTACTCTGTTTCCAAACCAGTGTTTACCTATTTCACTCCTAAATCTAAATTTGTCTAATTTAAAACCATTGTTACGAGTTCGCTCCTGGTTGGATAGTTTGAGTTGTGCAGCATCTCTTGGTCATAATCTTGGGTGCATTACCAACTAAGTCCTGTTGCACGATGGTCTCCACAAGGGAGGGGTCCTTCTGGAACCTCTCTATACATTTTCTTATAGAGGGGTGGTTGTGGCCGATAAGGTTCACAAACTTATCGTTCCAGCTCTTGCACACGTTATTAGTACGGCAGTTTCCATCTAATGTTGCCTCATAAACGTTCCAGACATCTGAGGGGCATGCTGGGGGCATATGAAGCAATGTGATGCCCTGTGAATTCTTAAGCTGGATGGTTCTGTAACTGCCTGTAACATAGGTTGTATCGAAGTAAGTAAGCAGCTCGGCAGCCTTGTTCGTGAGGTGACTCACGCCATCAGGTACCAAGACTGCGGGCAGGTAGGCGAGTCCATTGAGCAAAGCATATAATTAGCGCAACTCCATGGTTGAGTGGTAATGGTGTAATAGACCAAGCTGCTGGATCTAACTCAGGTACTCTGTGTTAGGTGGTAGAAGCAGCCCTTGCTCTGTACTTTAAAATCTGTCACAACAGTCCGCTCCCCCAGATTAAGTCCCAACTTAGTGCAGTGGTCGACGATGGCATCAAACACCTCTGAGCACACTGCTCCTGCCTTGTTCTCCATCAGAGCATTGACACACGAAACATATGTTGTGTTGAATATGACTCGAAGTGCATACACCAGTGTGAACTGAGTTGGTGCCATCTTGAAAGTGCCATTCATGAAGATGGTCTCTGTAGCTGCCAGCCGATGAAGGTTTCCATCTGTAGCAAAGGTGAAGATACGACTGTTAGCTTCTGAGCCATTGTCGTAAAGGAGAAACTGCTCTGGGCTAGATCCAAGGGTTTTCTACCATTCATCCGGTAAGGTGAAGTCCCGAAGATATTCAGGCACAGGGGGAGTACGCCTGTGGTACCTGAAAGAGCACTTGGTGTTCTCCTCAGAAGGAAAACACCTCTGTACAGCCTTGTTTTGTTGGGTAACTGCCTAGGCAAAGATATTGCCGGGCTTGTCCAAGGAGGAGGCAGCCTGGTGCTGCATCTGGTTGCGACACTTGTTGCACTATACATTGGTCTCGTCAGCAGCATGATTGTGAGGCCGGCCTGGCTCTGGGTTATCCAATTCCAGTGTAGTGCTAAGACTGCCTTTATAGGTGGAGGGAGGAGAGGCAGTCCACACACCATATATAAAAAATAACAATACATCACGGAGCGGGGGTCAACTACTAAGCCACGCCAACCCCCGCTATTTAAGACCTGACCTCGTGGTCATCTCTCTCTTAATACCTCCACCAACCAGCCTGTAACACCTTCTCCTCCGCCTGCCTGGCGGTCCTCGCTCCCGCCGGCGAGCATGGCGACCCACAGGCTGGTCCTCCTCTGAGCGTCCTCACCAACCAGCTCTCTCTACCCAACGCTTGTAACCACGCTGCCTTCCCAGCACCAAGCTGTATTGTACATCCAATACAACATGTATACAGAGAGCACATTGTGAGTTTCCTTTCATCCTGAGTGTGAACCAAACATCTCATACCCCACAGGGCTTTTTATGTTAGGGGAGTCCCTCCATGATCCTTGTGTCACTAGAAGGATGATCCCCATCTTTTTTTTTCTAGTTTTTATTGTGGGTTTTTATTATAGTTTTGGTAATATTGGATATTTTTGTTATTTCTCAATATATTTCTATTTTGGTTTATTTATTTAGTTTAATTTGTATTTGCTAATTACTAGTTAAAAATAAATAAAAATTTACCAATTGTTCACTCAATTATTTAAATAAATTATATAAGCATTTAATATTTAAGAGAGTGTCACTTTGGTAAGGGAAACTATGTCAAGTCCTGTAAGTGTATTTTACTCTCTCCTCTTGGTCACAGATCGTCTTCTTACTTCACACTCCAGTGCCTTATATTTCCTCTTGAATTATTCTAAAGGTATAAACTATATTTACTGTGTTATTACCGTACATATGGTGGTCCTGTACATCAGTTGTAATATTAATGAAGGACATCTGTACTGTACTGTACTGTACATCAGTTGTAACATTAATGAGGGACATCTGTACTGTAATGTTCTGTACTGTACATCAGTTGTTACATTAATGAGGGACATCTGTACTGTACAGTTCTGTACTGTATTTTTCTGTACTGTACTGTTCTGTACTGAACTGTACTATACATCAGTTGTAACAATAAAGAGGGACATCTGTACTGTATTGTACTGTACTAACTCTACTGTTCTGTACTGAACTGTACTGTACTGTACATCAGTTGTAACATTAATGAGGGACATCTGTACTGAACTGTACTGTACATCAGTTGTAACATTAATGAGGGACATCTGTACTGAACTGTACTGTACATCAGTTGTAACATTAATGAGGGACATCTGTACTGAACTGTACTGTACATCAGTTGTAACATTAATGAGGGACATCTGTACTGTACTGTTCTGTACTGAACTGTACATCTGTACATCAGTTGTAACATTAATGAGGGACATCTGTACTGTACAGTTCTGTACTGTATTTTTCTGTACTGTACTGTTCTGTACTGAACTGTACTATACATCAGTTGTAACAATAAAGAGGGACATCTGTACTGTATTGTACTGTACTAACTCTACTGTTCTGTACTGAACTGTACTGTACTGTACATCAGTTGTAACATTAATGAGGGACATCTGTACTGAACTGTACTGTACATCAGTTGTAACATTAATGAGGGACATCTGTACTGTACTGTTCTGTACTGAACTGTACATCTGTACATCAGTTGTAACATTAATGAGGGACATCTGTACTGTACAGTTCTGTACTGTATTTTTCTGTACTGTACTGTACTGTTCTGTACTGAACTGTACTATACATCAGTTGTAACAATAAAGAGGGACATTGTACTGTATTGTACTGTACTAACTCTACTGTTCTGTACTGAACTGTACTGCACTGTACATCAGTTGTAACATTAATGAGGGACATCTGTACTGTAATGTTCTGTACTGTACATCAGTTGTTACATTAATGAGGGACATCTGTACTGTACAGTTCTGTACTGTATTTTTCTGTACTGTACTGTTCTGTACTGAACTGTACTATACATCAGTTGTAACCGATCGCCCAAGCGGCTTCACGAGCCGATCAGTGGTGAAGAGGATCAAGTAAATAAAACCTAACCCCACTCATTGTTTAGCACAATACGTGGGATTAATAAAAAATAATCGCGTAGTTTTACGTCCTAATTATGAAAATATCTACAGTTTTTTACAGACGAAGTATGAAAATTATCTAATAAATATTTGGGCGTTTGAATAAAGAGAGAAGCTAGTTCTTGTGGTATTTTCGGCGTTTGGTATGCGATGGTGTTTTCTTAAATGAATCATAACCTTTAATAAGTTAAGTAAGGTTTTGAAATTTTTGTTTGGTGACATTAATGTGTTTTAAATTTGTCAATCAAACCGCCATGTCCTCCTCCCTATAAGACGTGAGAATTGACATAGTGTTGAGGTAAACAAAATCGCATCGGGGAAGAGTATGAACACCTCCACCTAGGAGCTTGATCCTCTGGCTACATCTTTAATAATTGTTGTATTTATTGTTTATAGTTGAGACTTGTGTTATGTTTATACCATTACGAAAGATGAACAAATCTTCGCCAGAGAAATGGATGAAGGAATAATGAATGGCGGAAGGTGTTGTGTATGGCGGACACAAGTGAACAGTAATACTACACCGTCACTAACAAATTGGTAAGTAAAATGTGAAGTGAAGTGACAGGTGCCGATTATGAGGGTTCTGTTGGGCTGTTTATGTTGATGGCCAGAAAGTTTTCTTGAAATGAGTCGTGTATCTTGTGTTGTATGTTTCGTTTGATGGCTATGACAGTTCCATCATGTAGTGGGTCTTGACTGTTTTTTGGTAGACTGTGCAGTTAAATATTTTAATTTTTTTCCGAGTTTTTCTTACCATTCGAATTCAGGAGGAGAATATCTGGGTCTATGCTACGGTATGTGTTGTGTAGTTTGCTTTCTCTCTGTGGGATCCATGCTAAAACATTGTGTTGGATTATTTTAAGTTTGTTTATTATGAAGGCTGGTGCCTAGAGCTGGTTTGTGCCATTTTTTGCTGACCGGTGTTCCCCTGACACCCTCCTGTCAGTCAGCAGAACCAGGCAGATTTTTTTTATATGAGGACTGATCAACTCTCTCTCCTGTTGTCTTGTAATGAGTCATCCTTTATTAATTAGTGTTTCAATGTGTGTGTCTTCTAGGTTTATGTCTGTAGTATATGTGGATTTTATCCTGCCATGAGTCTTTCTGTTGAGACTATGGGGGAGCTGTAGTGGAGAACAATCGTAGACCAATTTCGTCTCCTTAGGTCTTCATTCTCCGTGGTCTTTCTGGGTCAAGGTGGTGGTGCCATAGTTTCTGTTTGATTCTTTTTTTGGAGTGCTGAATTTGGCGGGGTGTTCTGTTTTTGTGGTGGTTTCGTCTTCGTCCGCCATCGTTACTTCCTCGCTTGTTGGGTCAGGATGTATGTCGGTAATAACCTGTTCTTGGGTTGATGTTACTTGATCTGCGGTGCTCTCTGGTTTGTATATACGGTAATGTTAAAAATTTTGGTAATAGGTACGTCGTTTGGGAATGCCATGTCTGGTAGGAAGTTGGCGGCGAACATTTCCCTTGTGGCCTTGGCAAAAGTTCCAGGTCTGGCTATATTCATGATGTGGGTGTGGATTATGGAAGTTATTATTTTTATGGGAAGATTATTTCCAAGTTGCGACAAAATAGGTTGCTTGGGGAGGGGGGTGATTTTTTCGAGGACCTTCGTCGTTTCTTGGGTTAATTTTGTCACAGCTGAATATATTCTGTTTTGCTGTTATTTATTTGTTTGTGTTTTTTGGTGTGTACACACACACATATACAATACAGGTAGAAATTACTGTCTCTAGAACGAATGGCTCCCTATCCCGGCCGCAAAAATGTCAGTAACTTTAGAACTTCCCTTAGATATTTTTGGATACATCCTGGGTATCATCCACGAATTGTCAGTTATTGTTTGGGGAATATTAATTAAATTACTCTAGTAATGGTACAATGTTTCTTATTAGGTTATTGTAGGAAAATGCCTGGTTTATATATAATTTTTTTATCACTGAGCCCGTATAAATGTGAGGAGAGACAGTTAATAGAGAATTGTGATGACTGTTAATGGTATCCACAACAATTAAAAGAGAATAGAATCAGTCTAAAAGATCATGTAAAACTAAAAATATGACACACATCATTTATTGGCTCTATATAGATATGAGAAGAAGAGAGATGTATTAATAACTAAACAAAAGACCGGTATAAATGTAATGTAATGTTAATAAAGATGCTTACTGTATTTATTTTAGGTAAAGGTGTAGACAATGGCTACCGCCAGAAATTGTTTGTCGATTTTCGTTATTTTTCCTATAATACTTATTGTTTTGATGATTTTAAGTATATTAAAAGAAACGACAATGTTCTATTATGATTTTAAGTATGTTTTAAGACTTTTTCGTATCCTACGATCATAAATCCCCTGTTAGTGGGCGGGGCATGAAGGATGAGGGAAATTATGGGGTAAAAACACAGCGAATACAGTACTGATGTTATGGCATTAAAAGTACGTGTCTAGGATCATTTGTAACGATAGAAATCTTTTTCTTGCCTTTAATGAGTCACGCGTGAAAATTTTCCTACTTCGTCATTGTTCGCTGTTGACAACCTGTATAAGTTCTGTACCATTAATCCTGATCCTTTAAATAAAATAGGTAAAGGTGTAGACAATGGCTACCACCAGAAGGAATTGTCGGAATTGGGTGAACTTTTTTCTACATATTAATACACCTTTACAAAATAGCCGTAACTTTGAAGTAAGCTAACCTCTATTTTACTTCAATATGTAAATTGAATGCCCAAACATTGCCCTCTGTTTATGTCACTTGGCTAAATTTTTCTCAACTTGTGAAGTCATTG
>NW_024730798.1:0-8654 GCF_018991925.1 Homarus americanus
TTTGCTTCCTTTAATTGTTTGACTCCCGTAATTATTTGATGTTTGTTGAGTGGTGTCAGAGTTTTGTGTTATATTTTTATATTAAAGAGATGCCAATCTCTAACGGTTGTTTGTTATTCCTCGGAAAACCATGGTCCTTGACTTTCCTATATTAAGATCCTGATTAGCCTGGTAAGGGATTTCTATCCCTAAGTCCCAGGCCTTCACAAGTGGCGACCTTGCCAGGATTGTCTCTGACCTTTGGTTTCTGAGGTTTAACATTCGTTCCGGTGTTGTTGTAAGTCGCCGTGAGCGCGCCACCTTGCTGTCTGTGGCCCGGAAGCAAGTGTTGTTCAGTGGTTATCCCTTCCTTCTGTGTGCTAATTTTGTTGCTCTCCCTTGTACTTGGGAAGTTAATTAGTGTTGGTTGGGGTGCACTGTGGATGCTGTCATAGCATATTTGTTGTTGTTTCACCTGGTGCGGTTACGTCACCCTGAGGTGATTCAGCTGGGCTGGGTGCGGAACGAGGTTCCCTCCAGTCGGATCAAATCATTTACTGGTCTGATTGAGCCACTAGGTGAGTTGCCTTTGGCTATTTGCGGGGTAAGTAGTTTGTTTTTTCCTTTGTTCTTGGCCTTTCGGATCATTATGTCTGCTTTTGAGGTGTGGAAAGATCAAGCGGTGGCCCTGGGTCTGACAGGTAATGACATTGGTCAGTATGTGGTCACCCAACAGAATGCCGAGAGAGAGGAACGTCAGAGAGAGCCGTCCAGAAGAAGGCGTCAGAAAAGAAGTTGGAGGGAGCATTGAGAAAGAAAGAGAGTTCGAGGAACGTGAGAAAGAAAGAGAGTTCGAATTAGCTAAGTTGCAGGCAGAAAAGGACCTAGAACTGGCTAGGATTAATGCTTCAAGTAGACCAGCATCCTCTGGCCATATACAGGACAATGTGGTAAAACCCAGCTTGCCTGTGTACCGTGAAGGAGAAGACATCGCCTCCTACCTTGTTAGGTTTGAGAGGGTAGCTGAGCTGCTTGGTGTAGCCCCAGATAGCTATGCTGTAAGGTTGGGTAGCCTACTGAGTGGTAAGCCGGTAGAAATTTACACGTCCCTGTCTGCCGGTAGAAATTTACACGTCCCTGTCTGCCGACATCACCCGAGATTACTTCTTGTTGAAGCAAGCTCTCTTGCGAGGATTTTGCAAGACTTCTGACGGTTATCGTGCTGATTTCCGCAGAACGAAGATTAGAGCGGGAGAAACGTACCAGCAGTTTTCGATTCACCTGGGTCGTTTATTTCAACAATGGCTGGAGACATCAGGGGTTGAAGAAACCTTTAAGTCTCTCTCTAACTTCATGATATTAGATCAGTTTTTGTCTTCTCTACCTCCAGACTTGAGAATTTTCATCAAAGAACACCAGCCAGCGACGCTTGGAGAAGCTGTGCATCTTGCCGACAACTGGGCGTCTGCTCGCAACGCCTACCCCAAGTCTTCCCCTCCTGTAGTGAAGATTGTGAAGCCTCCGTCCTCCGAGGAACCATCCCCAGGAGTACACAAGAGTAGTTCACCAGCCGTGCGGTGTCACAGCTGCGGAGAAGAAGGGCACATTCGTTCTCGCTGTCCCAGGAATCCCCTCGCCTTCAAGACTGCTGACACTCATCAACCCAGCAACAAGGTCGGATTCTGTTTGGTGGACAAGAGCTGCCCCCGTTATTGTGTCAGTGGAACAATCAATGGGTCTAGGGCATCTACTTTCATCAGGGACACTGGTTGCTCGTGCATTATTGTCTCTGAAGAAGCCCTGCCTGACGCTGACATCTCCAGCTGCCCGAAGGTTAGTGTCGCCGATTATTTAGGCCGTGTTGACCAGTTCCCGGTTGTTAGGTGCTACCTGCGTTGCCCCTATTTCACTGGTTGGTCTAATGTGGTAAGAGCTCCCATTAAATTTGCTAGTGCCCTCATTGGTAATGTTCCCGGTGTTCGTGACCCTAACGACCCGGAAATGTTAAAACTCTCCTCGCCACCAGCACCAGTCTCCTCGCCACCAGCACCAGTCTCCTCGCCACCAGCACCAGTCCCCACGCCACCTGCTGAGGACGACGACTCGCCACCTGCAGAGGTCGCCTCGCCACCCTCTCACGCCGCCACGCCTGCCGCCAAGGTCCAAGCTGTAGGGCCACGGACGGCGAAGGTGAAACGACCGCATCCCCTGATTCTGCCGAATTTGTTGCCACTGACTGTGACGCCTAAGGAGTTCGCCAAGCTTCAAGACTCGTGTGCCACTCTGAAGCGGGTAAGGGAGAAGGTGACTTCCTGGGAGGAGGATCAGGTGAGAGATGGGTCGGTTTATAAGTTTGTTTCTATTAATGGGGTGTTACATAGGTCTTGTGTTTCATCCAAGCGACCAGCTAAAGTAGGTCGGTTTTTACTTGTTGTCCCTGCTGTTTGTCGTAGTAACATTCTCTCTGTAGCTCACAAGAGCTCTCTTGTAAGTCACTGTTCTCGTAGGAAAACTTATAGGAAGGTTGCTGATCAGTTTTACTGGCCAGGTATGGGAGCGGATATTAGAGCTTTTTGTAGGAGTTGTGATCAGTGCCCACGTATGTCCGCCAAGGGTAGAGTCCGTCCTGTTCCACTTGAACCCTTACCCGTCGTTGCAGAACCATCTTCTCGGGTAGCCATAGATTTTGTTGGACGATTCTCACCTCCTTCCTCTAAGAAGCCTAAATTACATCAAGCTAATTTGTTAAAGCAATATAATTGCAGGACCCACATTGCTCGTGTCCTTGACGACGTCCCCAAGCTGGAGTTAGTCGAGGCACTACCCTGCAAGAGTTCCTGTGAAGTTCGGACGCCAGAGTCTGTTGATCTCGGTTGCCAGTTGCTGCCAACACCTGACGAGATAGAAGAATCCTCCACGACAGGAAATAGGCCCAAACTTAAACTTGGACTGAAGTGGACCCCACGTGCAGTTCCTTGATACGGCCTTACGTTTTGGACATCAAGTTACCACCTATTCTTTTCTATGACCCTTCTTTATTGTGCAATGTGTATTTAAGCATTTGTTGTAAGATGATTATGCTTTGTGTACTAATCTTAAGTTTAATCTACCTTACAGTAGATTTTTGTTGGGGGAGCAGTGTAAGGGCAGAAACGATCCTCCGGCTAGTTACCGCTGCTAACTCGCTCGTTTGCTGGTGCATACGACACTTGGGGTGGTTGGACGGAGGTGATAACGGCAGCAACCCTCTCCGCCGCGGCAGATTCAACCCAGCCGCCATACCGTCAGTATCTAGCTACCCTGCTGTCCGTCAAATTCTGGCTGTGATCTCATCATAGGTCCTGGACTCGTGGGCTGTGTTCCCAGACCTTCACCTATCAACTGCCAACTCTCTGGTCATCTACCACTACCGCATACCACGACCATCAGTTCATCACATTCCGTCGGTGCCCCGGTGTTCTCCTGCCTTTTCAAGACGTTGCTGAGTGTGGAGCGAAGTGGACGCTTCCCTGCCCTGAGTGTGCATCACCGCGTTCCAGAACCTTCCCCAGGGCCACTGCCGTAGGAAATATTTGTTCATTGTTTGATTCCATTAATTGCTGACTCCCCTTTATTGTTCGATTCTATCAATTGTTGACTCCATTTAATTGTTTGATTCCATTAATTGCTGACTCCCCTTTATTGTTCGATTCTATTATTTGTTTGATTCCTTTAAGTGTTTGCTTCCTTTAATTGTTTGACTCCCGTAATTATTTGATGTTTGTTGAGTGGTGTCAGAGTTTTGTTATATTTTTATAGTAAAGAGATGCCAATCTCTAACGGTTGTTTGTTATTCCTCGGAAAACCATGGTCCTTGACTTTCCTATATTAAGATCCTGATTAGCCTGGTAAGGGATTTCTATCCCTAAGTCCCAGGCCTTTACAATGAACATGTAGAACAGGTGTTGCAGATTTGGCAACTGAAATGTCTCCCATCCAAAAACATCCAACAGGGGGAACCCGGGCCACAGAATGATGGTATTGAAAAAGCCCACAAATCCTGGAGAAAAAAAAATATTAATAAGAAAACAAATTAAAAAGACCAATACATTCAACCTATCTATCTACAGTACCTACACCAACTGTGCCACAAATTTTGTTTTATTTCAAGAAGTTAAAATCATTACACTTTAATAATTCACACCCGAACAACTGAAGGCAATAAATTTGTACAGAATAAAGCAAAATTATCTCTCCCTGAAAAATAAGAATCCTCTCTTTGTGTTAGTGTTGTGTTCTGACAGTTTAACGGTGTGAATTCCCATGAAGAAGTAAATACAATGCCTGCCAAGTAACTGAAGTATGGCATATGAATACGATGTGACAGTTAGAAATTCAATGACAACACAATTGTATTAGCTTATGACTACCTGGTAAATGTAATAGGAGAGTGGTTAAGTTATCATTTCATATTACTGTACAGCTATATTGCTAAAGTATTACCTTCAAGAACTATAAAAACATTGACCAGATCATGATGGATCAGGGAGTTGATCATTCTTTGAACTGGGTCGACTCCTCTGATTTGCCCTTTGAGGAGATGCTGATATTACATAATGATGTCTTCTAGTCCATTTCAAACCATTATTGTCCAGAGGTGGCAAAGAAAATTACAGTACGAGATGACTCTCGTTGGAATGACTCCTCTATAAGTTCACTTTGTATGGATCGTAGAAGTGCTGAATGAGAGAAGCACAGGCAGTGAAAAGACCGTACTAGATCAGAGTACATAATATGACTGTGCGTACGGCTGTTGTTTGTTCAGTGTGGGCACACAACGCTGAATATTGTATACTACAGAAGTCAAATGGCCTCATGTGGCAGTGACCAGAAAAAAATATATACAGTTATGAATGGGCTGTTGGGCCAAAGGTCTGGAATTACTATGCTTTGTTCCACTTCAAATGGTCAGCTTGCCTCAGATGTTTCCTAAGGTTTTTATGACAAAGATATCATGTGACCTTGATTGTGTTTCTTTAGATGAGAAATTTTCAGTTATTTTCAACCAAGTTACACAATAGAACTCACTCTTTCATCATTTTGTCTTACAGAGGTGAACAACATTCTGCACTATATCAAGGATTTGAAGAAGACTTTGTTGTCGTGATCTTACAAATGTATTTAAGGTATCACTCTCTTATGAACATACTGCAGACTTTATTTGTAGAATCATATATATGTGATTTTCAGAGGGTAATTTTGTGTGATCTGAAAAACAGGCTTTATTACATCCACTTCTGGTCTTGATACTGAAAATATGTAAAATTATAGTCATCCAGTCTCGAGTCTCATTTTCATCAGAGATCATACTATGCTGGATTAGTTACTTTCTCTGTTAGAGAGAAGCAAGTGATCCATCTGGTCCAGTCAGCCTATAGGTTGCATCATTCAACTGAAACTGCCTATGTTGAATTCATAATGATTTGGTCATAAACACTTGCACAGAAAAGTCCTCCCTCCTGGCCCTACTGGATCTCTCTGCAGCATTTGCAGCATGGCTTCAGGATCTTTGGTCATTCAGTGTCCATGATGATGCATTCTCACTGTTTGAGTCTTATCTGTCAGAGTGATCTCAATGTGTGATAGTTGGTGGAACCGTTTCAGACCCAGTCCCTTTGCAGTTTGTCGTCTCACAGGGATCAGTTTTGGGACCACTTCTGTTTACAGTCCATACCAGTAGTTTTGTAATTTTGCTGGATGTTCATGGTGTTGCCTTACTATTTCCATGCCAATGATACACAGCTTTATGTCCAAATGATAAATGTCAAGGATATTGAGAGATATTGAAATTCTTGATGTCTGATATTAAAAAATGGATGGCTAGACGAAAACCTAAGATGAATGATGGCAACACCGAGATTATCGTCATCCAAGGAAATAGGAGGGGTTACAGCACAGATGATTTTGGCTCTTTAAACTTTGGAGAAGTACAACTCAATCCTGTCAATTCTGCTCATAATCTTGGAATGTATACTTTGACTCAAAACTGAATTTTAGAGTCTATCTCGATTAACCCTTTAGAGGGCAGCCCCACACTTAGGTACTTTATTCATTTTATTTTTACTTTTATCCTCTTTGCTACTGATTGGCTCATTAGCAGCTTGGGCAGTCGGTCACATCTCTGTTATGTACTGTTGGCGAATACTGGGCATGCACTGACTCCTGAGTATATCGGAACCTGCTCCAATGTTGGTCAAATCTGGTTTCAAATGAGCTCACACTCAGTGCTGTCACAACACTCTCGGGTAGATTGTTCCTCGAATTCACAATTCTCACTCCAAACATGTTTGCCCTCACAGTTTTATGGACTTGTGGCTTCTTCAACCTTGAGCTGTGACCCCTTGTGAGGCGGACGTCCGCCAGCTCCAGGTATGTACATTAGACCAAGCAGTGCCCCCTGAGGTGTTTATACACATCGATTAGGTCGCCTCTCGCCCGTCTGTAGTATAAGCTAGGTAGTTGCAGGCGTTCTAATCTCTCTAAGTATTTGAGGTTCTGTAGAGCAGGCCCCAGTCTGGTAGCCCTCCTTTGGACATTTTCAATCAATTGACAGTCTCTAGTATACCTTGGGGAAGCATCTGCTAATGCCAGAAGAATTCATTCAGCTAAAAGGTTAAAGAGCATAGAAACTCAGTTGCAACTTTCATATTCAAAATCTATTGGCTGTGAAACAGTTTTTAGATAAGACAGTGTCTTGTGGCACTTATATTCACTTATTTTGTCTTGGGTTGACTATTTTAACTCTTTATGGGTTTGCCTACCTAATTATCTAGTGAAAAAAGTTCAGGGTGGTGAAAAAGGATGCCAGGCTTACATGTGCTCTCCTACTGAGGACTTCCACTACCCTATTCTTAATCGAATTGCACTGGCTTCCAATTAAAGAAAGAAAAAAGTTCAAACTCTGCCTAATGACTTTTAAGGCACTTATGTTTGATGAGCCTAAGTAATTGTCCAACCTACTAAATCCTCTGACCTAGAGCATTGTGGAAATGCTCTTTTGTGGCCCAATCCTTTTCCTATATCGCACCCAGATTGTACAATCATTTGCCTGCATCCATGAAGCAGCTGACTTCTGTGGAGGCTTTTAAGAAACAACTTAAGACCTTTCTTTTATTTTGAAAGCACATGATCCTGAAAAGAGCTTTGGAAGTGATACAACTTAAGGATTAATGAACTGTCACTTCTTGTGATTTTTGTTATATTTTTATTTTTATTTTTTTATTCTCAGAACTTTGACTTGTGAAATTTTGAGCGCTAGTGAATTACTTGGAAGAATTGGAGCTTTTGTTTCTCAAAAGTGCCAGCTTTTATTATTATTAAAACAATATCTGATTGATCAATAAATCTCCCAGAGCTAACTGGGTACTAAGGGCATGGAATGGGGGGAGGGGAGGGAAGAGTGCAAAGAAGAGGAGAGAGAGATGATAGAAGGGAAAGGAGAGGAAATTAATTCACTTACCAAAGAACATAGTAAAATCCATACGATCTTCAGTTGGAACCTTGTGCTTCAGGAAGACCATGTAACAGGCATAAAGAATAGCTCCAGCTATTGACCATACCACACCAACAGGCACAACTGAACTTTCAAGGTTGAGGTCTTCCAAACTAACAAAAACCTGAAAAGTAATTGGCAAGACATATATCCAAAATATCTTAAAAATATTTGTTGGGTATATTCAAAGTTTTAAACTGTTTTTTTCTTGGATAAACACTGTCATCAATCACAAAACAGTAATGAGGTCTCCTAGCTTTCAAACATGTATCATTATCACATGTACACTTTCCAGAACATGTAGTGTATCTCGAAAACTAGATACATTACAATACTGTACAGGGATCCCCGACTAACGAACGTCCAACTTACGAACGCCTGCAGATATGAATGGGGTTAAATGTGAAATTTACAGTATCTCTTTAATTTACCTGTAAGCCCCCCAGAAGATGCTTTAAATCTGACCAATATCATGTACATTTTGAGGCTATGTGCACTTGATATTAGGAGATATTCTAAAATCAATAGTAAATACTTTTTACAATACAAAAATGCCTGAGTACAATACTGCATTAAAGAAAAAGTACAGTAGTACCCCGCTTAACGCGGTCAATTGAACCCACAGGGTACCGCGTTAAGTGAAAACCACGTTAAGTGAACAACAAAACATATGGGATTAATTCCAATAGAGACTGGCCCGACCCCCAAACTCCACTTTTTGACGACACACAACTATGTTGTAGTAAAAATTTTATCTTAACTTTATGATGGTATGCACACACAATTAATAATTAAGAGAAATATCAATAATATTAGGTTTTTTAACACTTGCATTAGTAGAAAAGATGGCTGGGCACACGGGGATGGGGGGTTGGTTCCGAGGCAGAGGGCAGATTATTGGCCCTCACCTGTATCACTTGTATCAATTGTATCACTATCCACCACAGAGGCTTGCAGGGCCTCTTTGTCAAACCCCTCAAAGTCCATATAAGTCCATATCCTCACTATAATTATCACTATCACTGACTTGGGCCGGCTGTGGCGGGTGAAGAACTCTGTAATGTTTTGATGACTGGGCGACCTTGTGCGCATCGTGCCCGCGCCGCTTCCCGCGTATATGATGAAAAATTCCGCGTTAAGTGAA